>NC_090733.1:149964110-149966610 GCF_036898095.1 Palaemon carinicauda
ACTACCGCTAGAGAGTTATGGGGTCCATTGACTGGCCAGACAGTACTACATTGGATCCTTCTCTCTGGTTACGGTTCATTTTCCCTTTTGCCTACACACACCGAATAGTCTGGCATATTCTTTACATATTCTCTGCTGTCCTCATACACCTGACAACACCTAAGATTACCAAACAATTCTTCGCCCATGGGGTTACAGCTCTGTAATTTTTCAGTGGCAACTTTCCTTTTAGTAAGGGTAGAAGGGACTCTTTAGCTATGGTAAGCAGCTCTTCTAGGAGAAGGACACTCCAAAATCAAACCATTGTTCTCTAGTCTTGGGTAGTGCCATAACCTCTGTACCATGGTTTTCCATTGCCTTGGGTTAGAGTTCTCTTCCTTTTGTTTTGTTAAAGTGTTTATTGTTTATAAAGGAGATATTTATTTTAATGTTGTTACTCTTCTTAAAAATTTGATTTTCCTTTTTTTCCTTTCCTCACTGAGCTATTTTCCCTGTTGGAGCCCCTGGGCTTATAGCATTGTGCTTTCCCAACTAGGGTTGTAGCTTAGCAATTAGTAATAATAATAATAATAATAATAATAATAATAATATATGCAGAGTCTGATCGGAAGGGCGATTTCATAACATATTCATATTCAACATACAAGATAAAGAAAGGGAACTTGATGTAAAATGAAGTAATGGAGCAACATCTGAAAGAATGAAAGTTAGGGAAACCAGAGTTAAGAAGAGTAGCCTACACCAAAGTTCATTGTCCTTGATTAAATATGAGATTAGGATGCCTGACAAGTTTTCAAGATCATTCTTCAAGTGTTGTGGTGGCCGATGTGGTAACATCCCTGACTGGTGAACGCCAGCATGGGGTTCGAGTCACGCTCAAACTCGTCAGTTTCTTTGATCGCTGCAACCTCACCATCCTTGTGAGCTAAGGATAGGGGGTTTGGGGAAGCTTATAGACCTATCTGCTTAGACATCCACAGCCATTGCCTGGCCCTCCTTGGTCCTAGCTTGGGTGGAGAGGGGGTTTTGGTGCTGATCATTTATATATATGGTCAGTCTCTGGGGCATTGTACTACTCGATAAGCCATGTCACTGTCCCTTGCCTCTGCCATTCATAAGTAACCTTTAAACCTTTAAGTGACAGTGAAAGGAGACGCTTTTTCTAAAATACTATTGATTAGTGATCAGAATTATACCTGCAATGAAGGTACTGACAAGTCACCATAAAGTGATGACGATGGGTATCTATAATACAAAAAAGATAAGGTCAGAGTAGGACCAATGATCCGAAAACGTTCATTTGATTTTATCCAGCCAAGGAAGAAAAGAAAAAAGTGAGCCAAAGGAATATTCCATCATTTAAAACCAGGGCAGTTAGCCCACCCACGAATTCTGCTGGCCAATATATGTAAAGTATTTTGTGACATCTTGACAGAACTCTTGATTGCTATTTTTTTTCTCTCGATCCCATTTGAAATTTGCCTATATATTTTCATTTACAGTATGTTGATTTAATTATTTGGCCATTATTTTCATTTACTGTACATTTCATGTTCAATATTTCTCTATTGGTTCTGTTTTGTTATATTTTTTCATTTGGCTTTTTTGTATATCCTTGCTAGACAAGTTAAAAGATATCTGGTGTGTTCCAATATAGCATATCAACATTGTTAAGTAATGGTAAACATTGCCAAATACTACTACTACTACTACTACTACTACTACTACTACTACTACTAATAATAATAATAATAATAATAATAATAATAATGTATGAATAAAAGCAATTCAGGTGTGTTTAGATTTATTTTCTAAAACCAACAATCATAATCTAACCATGACTAAATTTCAGTAGTCGTTTAGGAACCCTATATAACATTACAAGGATTCAACTCCGCTCCAGCGCCGCCGAAGAGCACTCAAATCACGTGAATTGCTGAACACGTCGATTTCAAACCGGACCCTCCAAGCTCAAGCCAACCCTGGCGACAAGCAGAGCGAAGAATCATCATTCAGAAATTTCTTCACAGATGTCGCCACTTCACAGTGCGTCACTTTCCAGCATCCTCTCTTGTTCCAGCTGCTCGTTACGAGCGTTCTGGTAGATCTCGTAATTCCATTCCACGAGTTCCATGACGTCCACGCTGCAGGCCTGGTTGACGTAAGACGAGGATGAGCCGTCGAAGAGGCAGACGGAAGGCGGTGGTGTTTTCAGGCCATCTTTGCTGTCGATCTGGCCACAGGTCATGTCACCTTTGGTCGCTTTGGGGGAGATGTCCAAGTTGCAGCTGATGGGGAAGACTAGACGAGCGCGTCTCAAAGATTGCAGGATCTGTTGACAGAATAATAAACGAATATTAATTTCTTTCCCTTTTTAAATATGTTTATGAGGAAAAAAGTTTTAAAGAAACGTTACTATAGACTATAAACAATTATACATTGCACGTTACCATTCATTTACTGATATTATTGTAAGGAAATCTCTAAGTGATACAGTATT
>NC_090733.1:149971610-149999110 GCF_036898095.1 Palaemon carinicauda
TTTCTTTTTTCTTTTTTCTTTTTATATGAAATGGCAGTTCATCTCCGAGTTGTATATCCTACTTTATGCTATGCAATGAGGTGGTCTATACAATTTTATTGAATTTGTTGTTTTAACAGTATTCCTAGTGTCAATAATACCAACAACAACAACAACAACAACAACAATATTAAAGTTATCATATTGTCAATAGCATATTCCAATGTATATATATATATATATATATGTATGTATGTATGTATGTGTATACATACATATGTATATATGTATATATATATATATATATATATGTATATATATATATATATATGTGTGTGTGTGTGTGTATGTGTGTCCACACATACATACATACAGTATATGATGTTTTAAGCAACCAAAAACACAATTAAAGACATAGATAAAAAAAATGGAAAAAATGCAAAAGATTAAAATACAGCTTACCAAAAAAAAAACAGCAAAATCAATTCCCCTTTAATTTTCACAACAACAAAATCGATAAAAAAAAAATATTCATTCGCATCGTATATCACCTAAACTTCAACATGATTTCCACCCTCTCTCTCTTTTCATTCTGCGTCCTTTGACCTGAAGTATCGAAATAAAAGTCACACGCTCATCAGGTTTATTTATCATCGATGGCGATTGGCCGCTTTTATCTCCCAAAACATTGCTTATCGCATTACTTATGTAATTAAGGTTCGCAGCGCGTGTCCTTCTTGCCCGGAGCGTTGGCTCGTTCCCACACTCGGAGGGGTGGAGGAGGAGGGGGAGGGGGGGAAAGAGAATTGACGGAAAGAGAAGAGAGATGGAGAACCATCAGGATGATGATGATGGTGGGGGTGATGATGAGTGGGAGGGAGCGAAGAGAGGGGAAAGGGGATAAGAGGGGAAAGAAGAGAGAAAGAGGTGGGTGAGAGGGGACTTTTATAATAGATTTTCGTTTGATAAGAATGTGTGTGTTTTTTAACAAAACTCAAGAAGATTGATTGAATTATTTTTGATCACTGTTATATATATATATATATATATATGAGTGTGTGTATATATATACATATACATATATATATACACACACACACATATATATATATATATATATACAGTATATATATATATATATATATGTATGTATATATGTGTGTGTATATATATTCATATGTGTGTGCGTGCATGTAAATACACTCATATATACACGTAAATACACACAGCAAATGCTTTTATGTTGAAGAGATTAACATAAGACGAAAAGACTCTTTACATGACGGATCTATTTTACCGATATGTTACTGATCCTAAAATATGCTATATTAATTAGTCATTACTTCTCATATATTTCATCTATTTCCTTATTTCCTTTCCTCACTGGGCTATTCTTCCCTGTCGGAACCCTTGGACTTGAAGCATCCTATTTTTTTTTGCGATGGTTGTAGCGTAGATAATAATAATAATAATAATAATAATAATAATAATAATAATAATAATAATAATAATAAATAAATAAATAAATAAATGGTAGTAATAAAACAGATAAATGGATAGGTAGATAGATAGATGTATAGATAGATAGATAGACAGACAGATAGATAGACAGACAGATAGATAGACAGATAAATAGACACGCTTTCAGTTACTTATATTGTATTTGAAATATCTAATAGATTGATTGATTGATTGATTTAAAGTTTTCAGGCATCCTAACATCTAAGGTCATTGACGTCGATATTTAGTTTATGTATAAAAAAGAAAATAAAAGAATATTCAATTAAAATCATAAAAGGTGAATGTCATAAAAGTTAAATAATTTTCAAAAGACCTGCTTCTGAAATAAATCTAAAAGTGCCACTTGCATAGTAGGACACATCATGTCCAAGAATTTTGGCAAGGATGAACCTGCCACCCTCACCTCGAGCTTCAAGCAAATATTTATTCCTTAAGTTATTATAATTGGGGCATTCGGTCAACAAATGCCTCACTGTTAGAGGTAGTAACAGTCGTCACAATACGGTTGGTGTTGGCCCTTCAGCAGAAACTCGTGTGTCAACCGAGTGTGACCAATACGGCGACGACAAAGAGACGTCTCCAATGTGAAATATCTAATTGTCTAAAAAAAACTCATATCGCCAAGTGGCTGATCCAAAATAATAAAGGAAATAAATTTCACCAAAAATTGAGGCTTAGTTTCGAAAACTATACGTTTTCGTGATTAATTATATTCGGATATTCTATGTATGCAAATACCTGTATTCACTTATTCATTATTGGATAAATCATTTTTCATTTTCCTCATAAGGATCGGAAAAAATATCTTTATTTTCAAATAGATTTATACGATGCAAATGAGAGGCTAACTTTTGTTAATAAACATTTAGATTATTATTATTATTATTATTATTATTATTATTATTATTATTATTATTACGAGTGTACGCAACCTGTCAAAAATGACGGCTGCATATTTATATATGTATACCCACCCAAACGCAGCCACTCTCACTAGCGTCAGAGTACTCCTTCTCCCCACTACTCGAGGGAGAGGGAGAACTGAGCGTGACCGGAAATATAATGATATACACATATATAGATTTAGCAAGACACTTTCTCTTTATTATATAGGGGAGATTATTCGTCATTATCATCTCCTATAACTCCTATTGACGGGAAAGTGCCTCACTTACGTTTCGCCAGTCGTCTCTATCTTGAGCTTTTAAATCAACACTTCTCTATTCATCATCTACTACTTCACACTTCATAGTCTTCAACCATATAGAACTGGGTCTTCCAACTCTTCTAGTCCCTTGTGGAGCCCAGTTAAACGTTTGGTGAACTAATTTCTCTTGGGCTGTGCGAAGAGCATGCCCAAACTATCTCCATCTACCCCTCATCATGATCTCATCCACATATGACACTCTAGTAATGTCTCTTATAGTTTCATTTTTAACCCTGTCCTGCCATATTCTTCTGAGGGCTTTGTTCTCAAATCTGCAAAATCAGTTGGATTGTTGGATATTGTTTCATCGTCATACCACGACTCATATCCATACAGTAACACCGATGTCACTAAACTGATATATAGCCTGATTTTTATGTGTAATTTCAGGTGAATTGATTTCCACATTTGACTTAACCTAGCCTTGTCTGATTTGCATTTTCTAATCTTTCATTAAACTCGAATTCTAAAGACCCTATAATAGAGATCATAGTTCCCAAATATTTAAATGATTCTACCTCATTAATCCTTTCTCCTTCCAATGATATTTCATCTTCCATTGCATATTCCGTTCTCATCATCTCTGCCTTTCTTCTGTTTATCTTGAGCCCAACTTCATGTGATATTTCATGCATTCTGGTAAGCAAGCTTTGCAAATCTTGTAGTGTTCTGCTAATAAGGACAACGTCATCAGCATACTCTAGGTCAGCTAATTTTCTGTTATCAATCAAGTCCAATCCTTCTCCACCCTCTACAAATGTTCTATGAATGACGAAATCTATGAGGAGGATAAACAACATAGGTGACAGCACATTCCCTTGGAGTATTCCTCTGTTCACTGGAAATCCATTTGATAGGACTGCACTAACATTCACTTTGCCCTTGCTATGCTCATGAACAGACTTAATCAAATTTACTTATTTGAGAGGAACTTCATAATAACGCAGGACTCTCCACAAAATTGGATGGTGCACACTATCAAAGGCTTTTTCATAGTCCACAAGTGCCATCAATATTATTATTATCATCATTATTATTATTATTATTATTATTGTTGTTGTTGTTATTATTATTATCATTATTATTATTATTTCTCGTAAAGTGTTCCCGAACAAAGGACAATTTTTTGGCTCGCATTTTCCTAAGCAACTCATCAATCGTGACGTCATCCACTATAACTCGTTCCTGACCAGATGATTCACCAAGTCGTGAATCCCAGATCTCGACTGAGTCATAGATCCGCGTTTTCCCCAAAGAATTCTGTCTTTGTTGTCGCATATTTATTTAGATATTTCTTTAAGTGATTGATCGCTTGATATCAGACTATATATCGTCACAATTCTTATGGTTAATAACGCCGATGTAGGTTGTTGGATTAGGGGATACAATCAAGGTGTTGGAAATGTATAAAGATAATGATGCAAAATAATACAAAACAAAGAGTTGCAATGCAAAATTGATATCTATTGATTTTAAAAGAGGACTTAATATGTCTGATTTCTCATGAAAAGGGGCAAAGAATTATCATGTTGATATACTGAATAACAAGGAAATTTATAAGTAAATTTATATACATACATACATACATATATATATATATATATATGTGTGTGTGTGTGTGTATATATATATATATATATTTATATATACATATGTATATTATATATATATATATATACATAGATAGATAGATGTAAAAACAAAGGGGTACAGATATTTACCTGTCACATGTTAAATGAAAAAGTAAATTATTAGAGGGATTGGGCTGTTGGACATCAAATGAATAAATGAATAAAAAGAGAGAAATGAATAAATGAATGAATGAAGAAATAAACTAATAAGGCAAAAGGAATAAGGATCCTTTATCCTCACCGCACCAGATATTAGTCTGTCAGATAAGGACAGGTAATTACAGGTAAGAAGCAGAAGGACGTTAATATGTCCTTTAATTATTGCCTCATTACGGGAACATTCAAGGACATTTGTAAGTTCTCTTTCAGTTAATTTCCTTTTCATGATTCATCATGTCACATCCTCTATGACTGTCAGAGAGAGAGAGAGAGAGAGAGAGAGAGAGAGAGTATTCTGCTATAATATTCTTTGTGTTCAGATTACATTTGGAAATCAGAGCCTTGTTAATAGTATTCAAATGGCATTTTTTTATAATTCCCTTTAGTGTAAAAATTACCCTTGAAGACAATGTTTGTATTTGCATAATCTCAAAAATATGTTTATATCAAATTACAATTTAATGGTGATGCTGATTATTACTAATAGTGTTGTCATCATCATTATTACTATTATTATCATCATTATCTTATTGTCGTTTTTTATTATAATGTTACTTATGATACTACTGTTAACGTGTATACTGTGTGTGTTGCAAAAGTTTCTTAATAAGAAAAACAATTATTAGAGTCAAATTTTCTTGGAAAATAATCTAATTGAATTGATTTATTTTACTAGATCATTTATTCAGATTGAAACCTCTTCTATATTTGTAGCGTAAGACGATTTTTCGTTCATTCTTTGTTATATTGCGCCCTTGCAAGTTTCATGAGTTAATTTATTGAATTTTTATTGTTTTTTATGCTTTACCTATGCAAGAAATTTGTTTACGTGTTTTCCACGTACATGTGTGTGTATACATGAACACACATAATAACATACATACATACATACATAAAAAACATCCAACTATCTTTCTCTCTAATTACTTTATAATAATTTTCTTTCGACTTCGATCACTTCGATATCAAGCATTTTAACATGGAAAACTCTCTCTCTCTCTCTCTCTCTCTCTCTCTCTCTCTCTTGTATGGTCCCTCCGGCACTCCATCTCAAGAGCAGAATCCACATGAAGAGTAAGAATACACAGCATCATCATCAACTCGTAAACAGACCTGTACTTTCACCGGCACGCTTCGCTTTCGTCTATTGTTTTGGCTTGGGGGTTTTCGAACGCTAATTACCGGATCTCTCGAAAGATTTGCCCTAGGTCCCTCTTCAGAGTACGTAGTCTGCGTTCGGTACACAAAGGTGGTTAAGATTGTGCCGTCTTTGTGAATTGAATCAATTTCGTAGGGCTTCGTGTTAGAAACGAATGGGAAAGTATCATTTAATAGAACTTTTTTCCTACTGTCAAGAGAAGGGGCGTGGCCTTGTTGAGATTTTACAAGATTGTGCTGTATTTTTTTCAGCGCTAAACATTTTCAGTTGATAACGACGTATGATATATATATATATATATATATAAGAAATATCTATCTTAATTGTTGTTACTATTCTTAAATATTTTATTTTAGTTGTGAATTAATTCTCTTATTTCCGTGTTTCCTTTCCTCACTGAGCTATTTTCCCTGTTCGAGCCCCTAGGCATATTATAGCATATTGCTTTTTCTAACTAGGGTTGTAGCTTAGCAAGTAATAATGTGTGTGTGTATATATATATATATATATATACTGTATGTGTGTATTTTCACCTTTAGCTTCTACAAAATACAAGATAGAATACAAGAGGTGTATAGAGGGTGTTCCCATCCGGTGCTATCGTATACAGACGCATGTGAATGAGAGAGAGAGAGAGAGAGAGAGAGAGAGAGAGAGAGGTCAATGGGATGATCTCGCACGCACGGAATTTAAAAGGCTCCTGAATGCACAGGTGTAGACACCTCTTCCCCGGAACATTCCAACTTCCGGTCAGTAGGAGTGTCCCGTGGGAACTTGGAATCTCTATGTCACGTGACGATCACCCAGGAATGCAAGTTGGTGAGAGAGAGAGCGAGTGAGAGAAGGAGAGTGAACGTTCCGTCCGGCAGGTGTGCAACTGTAGAACTAACAGCTGTTTTGGAATCATTAAATACTGATGTATTTATGCAGCGCCCACTCTTTCTCTCTCTCTCTCTCTCTCTCTCTCTCTCTCTCTCTCTTAGAATTATACGAGATATTTTCTCTTGAGACATTATATAATTAGAATCAGACATCAAGGTTTTCTTACATTATTATAGATTCAAAGTGGAAGGATGCCTTCATTGATTACAGTTATTTGAATTTTTTTTCTAAAAATTAATCCTGTATACAAAGGTTTGGTATATACATATATATATATATATATATAATATATATATACACACACACACACACACATATATATATATATATATATACATATACACACACACACACACACATATATATATATATATATATAATATTCGTGTTAGCATGTGCCTGTTCGTGTAAAAAAAAGATCGCACAACTATAATTTGTCTGTAGGCCTATATCAAAATTATGATTTAGTTCCGGACGAATAATTTAACGATTACAGCTTTGACGACTCACCAGAAATGAGATTTCAGATAAAAATAAATAACTACAGAGACGTTACTACGAATGTTGGAGAATAAAAAAAATGGATGAATTGCAAGATAATCAAGTAATTCGAATAACAGGAAAGTAGGGCAACTGAAGACGCACCTGTGTGAGGACAGACACCTACATTATAGTCCCGTAGAAAAGCAGTGAATAAATCCAGGAGTGAAATCTTATCCGAGTCCACGGGTAACACGACTACTTTGTGTCCAACCTGTTACCTCACTGACCATAACGATCTTCCTTTCTGGGGATGGACACTCAGATATAGGAGACCTTAAGTTCTCCTCTCTTTCCTCCGACGGGGTCATTTTCGGATTCACAAATTGTTGAACAGTCGGTCTACGGGTTCGTCAAAGAGAAACTCCATAAACCGTAACTGTAACTGCCTGTATCTGTTTGAAACTGTAACTGTATCTTTTATCTCTTATTCACAATGGCTTTTCCTTTATACTCATTGGGGCTGTCATTTTGTAAAACTAATAATTGGACAGTAAAATACGTTGGTGATTCATGTTCCAACAATATCTGATGTTGCTGAAATTCGAAGACGAACATAGTCAGGTTTTACATTGACCTTATCATGCAAGACTTACTCTAATCGTGTGTATCAACACGTACAGTATGTGTAATGACGCATTTGGACAGGTGAACATATGTTCGTAAATGATAAAATATGTTAATAGCAAGATTATATATAAAAGTGGTGTCATCTGGCGATAAGGGTATGTGCCACCCTAATGACGTCACGTCACTTCCGTTCCCACCGTCATGCCCAATGAATGCTTTTCCCTAAATATGCCCATCTCTCTCTCTCTCTCTCTCTCTCTCTCTCTCTCCTTCATATGTACCATGTACCATAATCCAGTCATGTCTGTGTAAGAGGTGTGTTCACACCCTATACAAATACAAACATAAATAAATAATAGGCCTATATATGCTTTAATGGTCTCTTAAATAAAATGAAATCAAGTCATAGTAAACACTAATCCTCAAGAAAAAATTTTTCAACATTGGGACACCATAACAACAGTCGTGTTAGAACGCTACGATAGTCATTAGATTAGTAATGCTGGATCAGTTTGATACTTGCATGGGTGACAACCAGACTATGGTTAGCAAAACTCTCTAACGACGTTGTATGTTGAAACATACACACACACACACACACACACACATATATATATATATATATATCAGCTGTTACTAGTCCACTGCAGAACTAAGGGCTCAGACATGTCCTTCCTCTTGAGTCTGGTTATGGTCCTTATATGTCTACCCACATCCGCATATATATATATATATATATATTTGTGTATATTATCTATCTATCTATATATATATATATATATATGTGTGTGTGTGTGTGTGTGTGTAACAGCACTACTCGGGTTTACTTGTGCTTGTTCTAACGTATGTCCACCTTCCTATTTAGTGACCAAACCATTATAATATACAATAGCGAAACATCTTCTTGATATGGCAACCACAATTCACCATTTGACAGAATTTTGAAGTTAAAATTTCCCCGTAACATTTGTCAATAACTTATGGATAATTACTGGCTCCAATTTACCATTTGACAGAATTTTGAAGTTAGAAATTCCCCCGTAACATTTGTCAATGACTTAATGACAATTACTGGCTCCAAAATCTCAAGCACTTAAATCAAGAAGGATCCCGTGACCGGGTTTGCTCAGAGTCAGCTTCGGCTTCAGTCCCGGTAAACGTTTGATTGTTGTTATTGTGTGATGAGTGGATTTCGTCAACTTTCTCGGTAACACAGGAAACAATCTACTTTTTTCCAAATGGTATAGCTTCCCATGAATTGGACAGACCAGTATTAGATAGCATCAGGCGTCTATTTCGAAAAGATTTTCATGAAAAACGTCGTTAGTTGTCAGCAACCAGTGGTTTGGGTAATGGTAAGTCTAGTGATTTTGCATTTGTTTCTTAACTTATGGTGACTATGTACGTCTGTGTCCATACAGATTTAACGAAGATAATACATTTCTGTTATTTCAATTCATATTTTAAACTAAGCCTGTAAAGTATGCAACGAAAAGTATACATATTTCGCTACTTATTACGAGCAGACGTCTAGGTTAAGACTATTTGGCAGTTGATAAACAACAAAATTACTACCGAACCGACAATATGTTCTCTACTTCATAAAACCCTTGGCAACATTTGAGTGATTTTATTAGCTAATTTTAGGTACTACTGTATGTGAACTTTGCCATTAAGCCATTTTGGTTCGACGGCTCATAACTCACAGAACTTTTATGGCATTAAAATAGGACTCGGCCCGAGAATAGGTCTAAGGAAGTTAGGAAAGGATAGGCAAACTCCCTGCGCTGTATAGTAATCTGGGTATTTGTTTACAAGAGCACGCTCTACATTTACTCCAAAATAATGCTTTCTTGCAGCTTTCATCTTCTTGTACAGTAATTAGGAGGGTCTTTAAATGCTGGGAAAGCATAAAATATAGAGATATGTTGTGGGAGGGGGGGAGGGGTTGGTGGAGGAGGTACTAAGCGACCTGGAACAACGACATCCTCAACATAGTCAAAAAGAAGTTTTTGACGTCAGCGGACATTTGGTATATATTCAAAATATATACTTTATTAAAACTGGATCAATTACTCAAAAGTGTCACTATTTGTGAATTGTATATTTTATTTGGTAATACGTGACAATAAATCTTATTTTTTTGTCAAGAAACTATTTACGAGAATGACTATCTTGGCGGGAAAATTGGCAGGCATCCTTAGGCATTGGTCAATAGATGGCGTTAGTGTAGCAAAACGTCGGCTAGGAAAACTAATCATTCTTAAAATAGTTTCTTTAACAAAAACACTAATACGATTTATATCAAATATTTACCAAACATAAAATACACAATTCACAAATAGTGACACTTGAGTAATCGATACAGTAGAACGGGAGGAATGCACAATTTTTGGACTAAATGGAGAGCATTATGTTCAGTACTTACATAGTAACATTGTGGATGCTTAGAGACCATATTTGTGACATGGAAGATGTAAATATCAGAGACAAAATTATGTCAAACATTTTCATACGAAGATATATTTTGGAGCAGCGAAGGATGATTAATGGAGAACGATATAACAACTTTTGGAATTAAACAGAAGTAAGATGTATGAAATATGGAATTCATTGTGAGTTAAAATGTTTTGAAACCTTAATATTATTTATGTAGCATAATATAAACACTATTGTAACTGTATCTGTACAATCTGTCTCGCTAATAATAAAAAAAAAAAAATGGAGAGCGTGCTCTTGTAAACAAATACCACTAATCCTGCTAGGATAGATTGAGGAAAGCTTTACATGGAAGGGGTTGTGGTGGCACAAGCATTTTGAAAATTTACTATAGTTACGGGTTGTAAATGGTTTGGGGCAGGTCCGGGAGCCCGTACCTAGCACAAGGTTAGGCAATCAAACAAGCAAGAAAACCAATTGCTCGTTATTTTAGCCATAAGTTTGATTGCTGTTTAAGTGAATTTCGTTCCAAATTTTCAACTTATGAGACACGGTTTGCTCATTAATCAGTACTGTACTCTATATATATATATATATATATATATATATATATATATATATAGGCTTATTTATGATCAGGTAATGCATCACGGATTGAACTCTTATTTAATATTATCCATTAAACATAGATACTTTTCGTAACAATTAATATTGTGTGTCTTTTAGACGTGAGTACAGAACAAATCAAATTATCCGTACATATAGTGCTCCACAGAATAGTTTGTTCTGTCTGGTGTACAACTCACACACATACACGCACACACACGTGTATGCATGAATGTGTGTTTCTTTCATAAACTTTTGCATACACACAAATGTGTGTGTATCGTGTATTGTAATATAACCCATTCTATAAGAATGGAAAATTAAACGTCTTTAAAAAACAATTTATCTAGAATAATGGTAGGGATATGCATGCTATCATAACGATTGTTCTAACGATTTAAACCGAAGCCTTCAATTGTTCTAAACCCGAGAAGCGAGATATATTAATGATAAAGGGCTAAACTTCCATCATAAAATTTAGATAAAACACCTCATACCCACAAGAAGTGTAAGATATAATTATTTTAGAAAACGATATTAGTCCACTTTTGAACGTGAAATACAACGTGAAAAACTCTGTGGCTCAGCACAGTTTCGTCTGGTGTAGCGAAAACACTTTTCCTCGATAGTTAGTTACACTGGTATTTGATGCACCTGAATTTTGCAATTAGTTAGCCAGTCCATTAATTCATTACAAAATCGTTGTTATGCTTGATGGATAGATATTGCAACTGGCTGGAAATTAGTATATTTTAAAGGTTATCGAGAAAAAGCTGCATACTCAAAATTGACAGGAAAGATTGACATTGATTGGTGAATTGACTAACTTCAAGTTAGGTATATTTAATTTAAGTTTAAAGTAAGCATAAAATAATTGTTACTGCAGTTGCCGTTTATTGTCACACTTTCCAAACAATTATAAGAAAGATAACTAAATTTAAATATAGACCTATTATCATCGAGAACCTGTTTCCAGTCTATGCAATAGTTGAATAGACAAAAGGCTGTTGAACCTCGGGAATACAGAATGGAGGGCTCCGAAGATTAATGGGAAAGAGGAAGAAACAATGGAATCTTATGATATAGGGAAGAATTGTTTACCTATTACCCCTGGAAAAGGGCTTTATCACTTCACGACCACACGAGAGGTGGGGGGGGGGGGGGGGGGGGCCGGAGGTTCCCCTAAGAAAGTCGAGTAGAATGAATATAACAGGGATTATATATTTTTAAACAAAACAGAAATGGAGACGTTTAAAACTGAGCACGGAAGTTGAACATTTTGTTGGAGGTAAGATGAGAGAGAGAGAGAGAGAGAGAGAGAGAGAGAGAGAGAGAGAGAGAGAGAGAGAGAGAGATCAGATTGTTGGTGCCCAGTGAAGATTACTCTAATTTACAAACATGTGCGCATACGTGCTTGCGTATGCCGAGTAGTAGTGTACTATTGCAGCCAATAGTTTTTCTATCCACAAAGGGTGAAAAGTCCTCACATCCACTGCTCCCTTTCGAAACCGCTCACCGCAGGTTGATTTTTGCGTTATAACTACACCACCACGTAAACTAGTAAAGGGGCTTTTTTATATTTAGAAAAAGATTCTCTCTCTCTCTCTCTCTCTCTCTCTCTCTCTCTCTCTCTCTCTCTCTCTCTCTCTCTCTCTCATATACTTAACATATAGATAAATGCATTAGTCAATCTATAGATCATAATTATGCTCCTTTGTATCGTAGCCTGTTATCGTATACACTGCCAAGGACATAAGTGCAGTTTTTTCAACTAATGGAAACATGACAAACTTTACAACTAAATGCTTGGATATTTTACCTTTATCCTGCAAATACAAAACTATAGGTTATAGATAGAAAATCAAAGTTTATAAATCGAACAGTAGGACAAGCATGAGTCAGCCATATCCTGCCGATCGAATCTTGGAAAGATACCAACATACTTAGCACTACCAACAGTATTTCCAAAGGGTAATTTTTGTCGCATATCAAATGCACTTGTTTTTTCCCTTCATATTAATGTATGCTTTCCTTGGACTTGAAATCATGATATAGTCTGTCCAGACAATCTCTCTCTCTCTCTCTCTCTCTCTCTCTCTCTCTCTCTCTCTCTCTCTCTCTCTCTCTCTCTCTCTCTGATATTTTATATATTCTGTATATCGTTTAGGATTACATATATATATATATATATATATATATATATATATATATATATATATATATATATATATATATATATATATACACACACACACATGATTGGATTAACTGTGTCTATTCATTTGTGGCTCAATATTAGCTTTATAATTATAAACACTCTCTTCATTGGCCCAGTGTTTATCTAATTTTGGACTTAAAAGCATTAAAGGGATAAACAACAAATTCTGGAAGCAGATTATTAAATGGAAATGTATGCCCACTCATGTTCTGCCTTTGTAAGTTTAAAAAGCATCTGAATTGCATGTGCCATAAGTTGAATGAATTCTGCATCTGGTATGGATCTAGGCCATCAATTAGATCGAGTTTCTGCTTGTAAAAACGCTTATCATCACCCGACAATTGTTTGACAAAGTCGCTCTCATTGTCCATATTCGCTGTAGCAGCCGCTGTTTTCGCTTTGTATGTCCTCCAGCATGGCCACCGGCGATTCCCAGTGAAGTCGTTGAAAGGACTCTATAGTCTCGTGTGCACATTGTTTTCGTTATTTTTATTAAGTTTGTTTTCAAGTGGTGAGACCTTTCTAGTGGTCTTAATATTTATTCTGTCTGGAATTGTTGAGAAAAATCTAGAACCGCACTAGTGCGTCCTAGATTTCGTATTGTATTGTAGTATTTGTGGACTACATGGCAATATTGGAGACCCGACAATATCCAGATATTATGATATTTTGTTGTGTTCAGAAACTTTGGTATCTCAAATGGGGAATTCATCTGAACTGCATATTCTATGTTTTAAGAAATTGATAATCTTGAAATGGGTTGCCTTCCTGGAGCTGTTTATAATAGGACTGAGTACCATGCCCTAGAGCTGTTTATATTAGGACAGAGTTCCATGCCCTAAAGCTGTTTATATTAGGACAGAGTTCCATGCCCTAGCGCTGTTTATATTAGAACAGAGTTCCATGCTCTAGAGCTGTTTATATTAGGACAGAGTTCCATGCCCTAGAGCTGTTTATATTAGGACAGAGTTCCATGCCTAGAGCTCTTTATATTAGGACTGAGTACCATGCCTAGAGCTGTTATATTAGGACAGAGTTCCATGCCTAGAGCTGTTTATATTAGGAGAGAGTTCCATGCCTAGAGCTGTTTATATTAGGACTGAGTACCATGCCTAGAGCTGTTTATATTAGGACAGAGTTCCATGCCTAGAGCTGTTTATATTAGGACAGAGTTCCATGCCTAGAGTTATATTAGGATAGAGTTCCATGCCTAGAGCTGTTTATATTAGGACAGAGTTCCATGCCTAGAGCTGTTTATATTAGGAGAGAGTTCCATGCCTAGAGCTGTTTATATTAGGACTGAGTACCATGCCTAGAGCTGTTTATATTAGGAGAGAGTTCCATGCCTAGAGCTGTTTATATTAGGACAGAGTTCCATGCCTAGAGCTGTTTATATTAGGAGAGTTCCATGCCTAGAGCTGTTTATATTAGGACTGAGTACCATGCCTAGAGCTGTTTATATTAGGATAGAGTTCCATGCCTAGAGTTATATTAGGATAGAGTTCCATGCCTAGAGCTGTTTATATTAGGAGAGAGTTCCATGCCTAGAGCTGTTTATATTAGGAGAGAGTTCCATGCCTAGAGCTGTTTATATTAGGAGAGAGTTCCATGCCTAGAGCTGTTTATATTAGGACAGAGTTCCATGCCTAGAGCTGTTTATATTAGGAGACAGTACCATGCCTCTCATGAGTCCTGTTTTGAATGTGGATATCATGCGATTCAGGCAATAAAAGTCTGTGGATAATAACTTTTATTTGTTTCATCAATAGGAATCCAGACTTGGCTGCTTTTATATTCGATTGTCTTCTTACCAAATCAAATAAAAAAAGGGGGGGGGGCTACTCGTTCGTCTTTTTATTGCCTTACCTTTCATAAGACACGTGCTCTTGGAAGGCTACTCACAAGTCCGGCAATTGGTTGGATCTGGTATACATTGAATCCCTTGGTGTTATAACAAGCAAGGTTGGTACTTCAGTTGGGGCATCTGATCACGCTTTGATTTCGTTGGTAACTAAGACTGAGCAGCCTGTCCCTGATGTGTCATACTCTTTGAAGGTATAATTAAAATCCCTAGCATTCGGGAATGGCATTTTGAGTGAACTTTTGTATTTGAGCCTATTGTTCTCTTCAAAGAAAATCTGGTCAACACAGTTGATATGCGTATCCCCTCTCGCGTGTTAAAATGTCGAGTCAAGGACAAACCTTGGTTCATTGACGATTGTAGATACGCTTATATAAAGAAACAGGAGGTTTGTCATCTCTGGGAAGGTAACAGATCCAACTTGCAATAACTGTATTCGGATAAGAACTGTTGCTCAGAGCGTTTATTCTTCAACTGAATAGGAATACAATTTGATCATGAAAGTTACCCTTTCCGGTACAACCCAGGAGCATAAATGATGGGCTAACCCTCAAATCTGCACTATTTTGTGTAGCAGAGTGATGAGAAACTCGAGATTCCTCATTCCTTTTTCCCCAGAGGCTAAACTAACTAGTGTAGCTTTTCGGGTACACCCAGCAACAAAACCGGTGTCGCTTGGCCAGACCTGATTTGGAGAGATAATGCCCCTCTTGCCCTGAAAGGTGGCTGACGTTAAACAACCGAGACATCGTTAGGATGGTTCGAATATGAGGAGGAGGCAAATTACCGATATCACTGAAAGAAATGCGATGAAGAGAGAGAACCTTTTTATTCTTTTAAGAAATGTAATCTAGTATTATTTCAAAACTAACTCATCAAAAGATTTTATCATAACTTTTTATGTGAATTTTCCTATCCTATTTCTATATAAAATTTTCTTGAATAATATTGGAACTGACTATTCTTATTAATATTCATAACATGGAAATATCCTTCATTTGCATTTTCCTAAGCAATTCCTCTCTCTCTCTCTCTCTCTCTCTCTCTCTCTCTCTCTCTCTCTCTCTCTCTCTCTCTCTCTCTCTCTCTCCACATACGCACTGTAGCCTATGCTTTATATGTAGAGGCTAATAATGTGTCGTTTCAAATAGCACCCATTGGGTCACCAGTCATTAATAAGTGGCCTTTGTTCAAAATTGCGAAGGTAATGAGGTTTAAAGGTTTTGTTGTTGATTTCAGAGTTTTCCTTTGATTTCAATCATGAGCCACGTAGCTCGGTGTGGTTGGGGTCAGCTTTTGTCACGGGCTACTTGGCTCCGGCCCTCTTAGAGAAAATGGTATTATTTGCTATGTCAATTGTATTAGTTTAAGGTTGCAGATTTAAAATGCACCATCAGTTAACATAATCTATATTGTTTCAGAAGTGATTGGTGAAAATAAAATATGTGAAATGACAGGCAATGCAAGTTCAGTGGTGCATTATTATACTGATGATGTGGTATATAGGATGTAGGGTATAACAGATTAAACTATCAGCACATTGTTTACTCAATTTATCTGGTTCGGCGTCAATAACCATAGATGTCAGGATGACTAAAAACTCCTAATCAATCAATCAATCAATCAAATTATCTGGGCAAGTCGCTCACTTCCAAGCGAACCCCCTTCCCTGGTGACGATTGCTCAATGCTCAAAGGTCCGAGTCTAGCTGGCTTGACCCTTCCAAAGGCAAAAGGAAATATTTCCTTAGCATTGAGTATTTGTATTATTACGATTTTATTTGTCGTTTCATGTCCTGATGTCCAACACCTTAAAAGTGTTCCCCCGGTAAGATCTTCAAGAAATCCATTACGCTCGATATTTGTTCAATCAGTCTTTCGCATATTTACTTCGTTATTTATAGTTTTTATATAATTTTAAACACCTGGAAAGCAATCTGTATGAAATATTGTCATCTTAGTATTTTGTTTTTCATTTACTAAACAACTTCCACCAGAAGGATCTCATAACTGTGAGACCTTTAAACCTCAAACATATGGGGATGGAGGTAGAAGGATATAACCAGGTGGGGGTTAAAGATGATGGTGGAGAGGTGGCAATTGGGTGATTTTAATGTATGGCTTGACGAGGTTTGCTTATTAACATTTATGAAGTGATGATGATGAGGGTATAATACCCCTATTGATAACATTTAATATCAATGATTCTAACTCGCAACGAAAACGGGCATATGTTGTTCTAACATTGTTTTTAGGTGGCCACTGAAGTTGTGGAATGATCTTCCTAATCGGGTAGTTGAATCGGTAGAACTTTAAAAGTTCAAAGTTGGAGCAAATGTTTTTATGTTGACCAGGCTGACATGAATCTTTTTATTGTTTTATATGACATATCTGTTTTTGACGTTGTTAATAGTTTATATAGGACATATCTGTTTTGATGCTGTTACTGTTTTTAGAATGATATATTGTTAATTTATTCTCATCATTTATTTATTTCTTTATTTCCTTTCCTCACTGGGCTATTTTTCCCTGTTGGAGCCCTTGGGCTTATAGCATCTTGCTTTTCTAACTAGGGTTGTAGCTTGGCTAGTAATGATAATAATAATAATAATAAAAGAGAATCTTCACCCGAAAGAAATACAATTCCTACACCAACTTGCAAAGTAGTTAGCCTGTTTTGTGTGATCCTTGGGAACATCCAAATAATATTAAATATTAGATACAGGTAATATATATATATATATATATATATATATATATATATATATATATATATATATATACACAGAGAGAGAGAGAGAGAGAGAGAGAGAGAGAGAGAGAGAGAGAGAGAGAGAGAGAGAGAGAGAGAGAGCAGCTGCTAGAATAATGCGAACAAAGGATATATCATTCCGACGTATATTAATTGGAATAGTCAGTTCCCACAATATTTAAGGATCTTCCATATAAAAATGTAATAAGGAATTCAAATATATCGGTGTGATTATATTTTTCGAATGTATTCTCGAAAACGATTGCATCTCTTAAAAGAATAAGAGATAAGACCCCTCTATCTCTTTTATATATATATATATATATATATATATATATATATATATATATATATATATATATGTATATATATATGTATATATATATGTATATATTATTATTATTATTATTATTACTATCCAAGCTACAACCCTAGTTGGAAAAGCAAGATGCTATAAGCCCAGGGGCTCCAAGAGGGAAAAATAGCCCAGTGAGGAAAGGAAATAAGGAAATAAATAAATGAAGAGAACAAATTAACAATAAATCATTCTAAAAACAGTAACAACGTCAAAACAGACATGTCATATATAAACTATTAACAGCATCAAAAACAAATATGTCATAAATAAACTACAAAAAGACTCATGTCCGCCTGGTCAACAAAAAAGCATTTGCTCCAACTTTGAACTTTTGAAGTTCTACTGATTCAACCACCCGATTAGGAAGATCATTCCACAACTTGGTAACAGCTGGAATAAAACTTCTAGAGTACTGCGTAGTATTGAGTCTCGTGATGGAGAAGGCCTGGCTATTAGAATTAACTGCCTGCCTAGTATTACTAACAGAATAGAATTGTCCAGGGAGATCTGAATGTAAAGGATGGTCAGAGTTATGAAAAATCTTATGCAACATGCATAATGAACTGATTGAACGACGGTGCCAGAGATTAATATCTAGATCAGGAATAAGAAATTTAATAGACCGTAAGTTTCTGTCCAACAAATTAAGATGAGAATCAGCAGCTGAAGACCAGACAGGAGAACAATACTCAAAACAAGGTAGAATGAAAGAATTAAAACACTTCTTCAGAATAGATTGATCACCAAAAATCTTGAAAGACTTTCTCAATAAGCCTATTTTTTGTGCAATTGAAGAAGGCAAAGACCTTATATGTTTCTCAAAAGTAAATTTACTGTCGAGAATCACACCTAAAATTTTGAAAGAGTCATACATATTTAAAGAAACATTATCAATACTGAGATCCGGATGTTGAGGAGCCACCGTCCTTGACCTACTTACAATCATACTTTGAGTTTTGTTAGGATTCAACTTCATACGCCATAATTTGCACCATGCACTAATTCTAGCTAGATCTCTATTAAGGGATTCACCAACCCTAGATCTACATTCAGGGGATGGAATTGATGCAAAGAGAGTAGCATCATCTGCATATATACATATATATATATATATATGTATATATATATATATATGTATATATATATGTATATATATATGTATATATATATATGTATATATATATATATATATATATATATATATATATATATATATATATATATATATATATATATATACACATACATACAAGTTTATTACAAGTCTACCGTACATGTTCTTGTCGAATTCAGGAATCTGTTCTTAGACTTGAAAGCAACCCTTCTCCACTATGATAGCTGATTAGTGAGTTTGCAACGCGTGGTTATTTATCATGAATATATATCAATAACAACGTGTTGCAAACACTAATCAGCTATCATAGTGGAGATGAGTTTATTTCAAATCTAAGAATAGATTCCTGAATTCGACATGAATATGTACGGTAGACTTGTAATAAACTTGTATTTGTCTTGATAGCATGATTGGTTACAGTCTCTGCAAGCATGGTTGCGGCTAAGAGGCATAGGTTCGAATTTATTCCCAGCCAGAAGCTGATATCATAAATGAATTTCTAGTGAATATTCATTCCCAATGATAGGATTAGATATTAAATGCCATTGTAGTTGATATTTACATTAATTAAAATCAAAAGTGTTTTATATATATATATATATATATATATATATATATATATATATATATATATATATTATATATATATATATATATATATTATATATATATATATATATATATATATATATATATATATATATATATATATATATATATATACTGTATATTTGCTTCCCAAGTTACAACCCTATTTGTGTCCGATCTATCGGAGTCCAGACATGGATGGCTATAATATATGAAAGGTCTGGGACTCACTGACGGGTGTTGAAGTAGCAGGATCTTTAGCATTAGAGGTTTTTTTTTAACTCTGATTTTGAGGTGCCTTATCTGTAGCCTCTAGCATTAGGGGCTTTTTGACATTATTGTGAGGTGCCTTATCTCTAGCATTAGTGGCATTTTTACCTATATTTTGAAATGCCTTGTCTCTAATATTAGGAGCTTTTTTATCTCTATTTTTAGATGCCTTATCTCTAGCATTAGAGGTTTTTTTTTACCTGTATTTCAAGGTGCCTTATCTCTAGAATTAGGTGCATTTTTACCTCTATTTTAGGTGCCTTATCTCTAGAATTAGGTGCATTTTTACCTCTATTTTAGGTGCCTTATCTCTAGCATTAGAGGTTTTTTTTTTTTACCTGTATTTCAAGGTGCCATATCTCTAGTGTGTCTTTTTTTTCCTCGATTTTAAGGTGCATTACTTCTAGCATTAGAGGCTCTTTGACCTCTATTTTTAAGTGCCTTATTTATAGCATTAGGGGCTTTTTTTACCTTTATTTTTAGAAGCCTTATATATAGCATTAGGGGCTTTTTGACCTCGATTTTGAGGAGCATTACTTTTAACATTAGAGCCTCTTTGACCTCTATTTTAGGTGCCTTATTTATGGCATTAGGGTCTTTTTTACCTCGATTTTGAGGTATATTACCTTTAGCATTACAGTCTCTTTGACCTCTATATTTAGGTACCTTATTTATAGGATTTGATGCTTTTTTACCTCGATTTTGAGGTGCATTACTTCAAGCATTAGAGGCTCTTTGACCTCTAGTTTTAGGAGCCTTATATATAGCATTAGAGGCTCTTTGACCTCTATTTTCAGGAGCCTTATATATAGCATTAGGGGCTTTTTGACCTCGATTTTGAGGTGCATTACCTCTAGCATTAGAGGCTCTTTGACCTCTATTTTTAGGTGCCTTATTTATAGCATTTGATGCTTTTTCACCTCGATTTTGAGGTGCATTACTTCAAGCATTAGAGGCTCTTTGACCTCTCTTTTTAGGTGCCTTATTTATAGCATTAGGGGCTTTTTGACCTCGATTTTGAGGTCCATTACTTGTAGCATTAGAGGCTCTTTGACCTCTATTTTCAGGAGCCTTATATATAGCATTAGGGGCTTTTTTTATCTCGATTTTGAGGTGCATTACTTGTAGCTTTAGAGGCTCTTTGACCTCTATTTTAGGTGCCTTCTTTATAGCGTTAGAAGCTTTTTGACCTCGATTTTGAGGTGCATTATCTCTAGCATTAGAGGCTCTTTGACCTCTCTTTTTAGGTGCCTTATTCATAGCATTTGATGCTTTTTGACCTCGATTTTGAGGTGCATTACTTGTAGCATTAGAGGCTCTTTGACCTCTATTTTCAGGAGCCTTATATATAGCATTAGGGACTTTTTTATCTCGATTTTGAGGTGCATTACTTGTAGCTTTAGAGGCTCTTTGACCTCTGTTTTTAGGTGTCTTCTTTATAGCGTTAGGAGCTTTTTGACCTCGATTTTGAGGTGCATTACCTCTAGCATTAGAGGCTCTTTGACCTCTATTTTTAGGTGCCTTATTTATAGCATTTGATGCTTTATGACCTCGATTTTGAGGTCCATTACTTGTAGCATTAGAGGCTCTGTGACCTCTCTTTTTAGGTGCTTTATTTATAGCATTAGGGGCTTTTTGACCTCGATTTTGAGGTGCCTTACTTATAGCATTATAGGCTCTTTGACCTCTCTTTTTAGGTGCCTTATTTATAGCATTAAGGGCTTTTTGACCTCGATTTTGAGATGCATTACTTCTGGCATTAGAGGCTCTTTGACCTCTATTTTTAGGTGCCTTATTTATAGCATTAGAGGCTCTTTGACCCCTATTTTTGGAGCCTTATCTATAGCATTAGGAGCTTTTTGACCTCGATTTTGAGGTCCATTACTTGTAGCATTAGAGGCTCCTTTTCCTCTATTTTTAGGTGCCTTATTTTATAGCATTAGGGCTTTTTTTTTTACCTCTATTTTTTGGTGCCTTATTTCTAGCATTAAGGTTTTTTAACCTCATTCTGAGGTACCTTATTACTCGTATTAGGGGCTTTTTTACCTTTATTTCAAGGTGACTTACCTCTAACATTAAAGGCTATTTTACGTCTTCGTTTAAAGGCTCTTCGTTGCTGTTCTCTTCTGTCTCTTCTAGTTTTTCATGGTCTTTAGGTTTTCGGTTTCCCTTGATATTTCATCTTCCAGTTTCCTTAGTTCGTCAATTTCCTTCCTGATTTCATCGTATCTTTTCCTAGTTCGTCAGTTGCCTCCTAGATTTCAAGAGAGATTTCAGTGCCGTGTGTCTTCATTTCGTCAGATTCCTCAGAGAAATCGATTGCATCCATATCTTTGTCCATCAGGGCGATGGGGTAAAGACAAGAATGCCATCGATTTCGTTGCTGTTCTCTTCTGTCTGCTCTAGTTTTTCATGATCTTTAGGTTTTTGGTTTCTTTTGATATTTCATCTTCCAGTTTCCTTAGTTCGTCTATTTCCTTCCTGATTTCTTCGTATTCTTCCTAGTTCGTCAGTTGCCTTCTAGATTTCAAGAGAGATTTCAGTGCCGTGTGTCTTCATTCCGTCAGATTCCTCAGAGGAATCGATGGCATCCATGTCTTTGTCCATCAGGGCGATGGGTAAAGACAAGAATGCTATGAATTTGCTCTGCATACGTCATCACGCTAAAGCAGACAATGAGCAACACAATATATTTACCAATACGATCTGGATATGTCCTTTCTTCAATGTCGAATTTTGGGACTATCCTGTTGAAGAACCACGGGTCGCTCACCGTTCAGTTGAACCATTCTCTCTCCATCCTTATTTCCTTAGTTCCAATAGTCTCCAAAAGCCCAAGCAAACGATCATTCAAGGCGCGTATATTATGTTCTTCAAAGCTCGACAACTTCTGCAGCAACCACCAAAACCATCTTTAGATGAAGGTGTTCCGAAGAGCCTCCTGTTGATCCTGTAGGTGTAATACACAATTCTCACAGTCAGCTTCCTGTTCCAAAAATAGCCATTAACAATGTTCACTGCGTTGCATGCTTAGTTTGAAAAAAAGAGATCAGGTCTTCGGAAGTCATTTGAATCTCGGGTTGGAGACGTTCAGAACTGCTCCGTGAAGTTTACGGCTACGTCTTCTGAAGCCTTTTGAAAATCCCGGAAAATTTTCTTCAGGTATCGTTCAGGGAGCTCCAGGAAGAACCTGTTCTGGAGTCATTCCGAACTCCATGCGAAGTTTACGGCAGTTTCTTCTGAAGGCATTTGGAAATCCGGGAAAGTTTTCTTCCCAAGCCATTCAGAGATTCTGTTCTAGGATCATTCAGAACTCGGGGAAAAAACTCCTCTTTCGTTTCAATAGACTCGTCGTCATCATCATCATAGTACTATTAATAATAATGATAATGATAATAATAATAATGATAATGATAATAATATTAATGATAATGATAATAATAATGATAATAATAATAGTAATAATAATGATAAACTACATGATTTGATTTATGGATTTGAGTCTGAAAGTTCTGAAGTCGTTCAACGCTCGGATTTGCAATTTGAAGGAAAAGTTAAAAGACTGAATAGGAAGATGAACAGATGATTAATACTATAATTTATTACTTTCATTATTAAGTAACGCCTGCAGCGCACTCGGTGATCGAACTCGGGCGAAGGGTAATTGACGTTTTCAGCAAACCGCATTGAAATAACTGAAGGCTTCAACTTATTTTTTCAGGTTTGAGATTTAAAACAACCCATTTTCGGTACGTATCTATATCAAAGCCGTTCGAAACACAAAAAATACGACTCATTAAAACGCATTTCACGAGTACTTTTCTGAGGAATTTATTTTAGATAATCAATAATGATGTAATGTTCACATGATTTTTCCAATGGAATTATTACTTTCTAGATTTTTTTCGAAGGCGATGGATGTTACTAGGTGTATATGTTATGTTTTTACTAATGGTTTATATATTCACACACACACACACACACACACACACACACACACACACACATATATATATATATATATATATATATATATATATATATATATATATATATATATATACTATCATCTCCTCCTACCCCTATTGACGCAAAGGGTCTCGGTTAGATTTCATTATGCGTCCCTATCTTGAGATTTTAATTTAATACATTTCCATTCATCATCTACTTCACGCTTCATAGTCCTCAGCCATGTAGGTCTGGGTCTTCCAACTCTTCTAGTGCCTTGTGGAGCCCAGTTAAACGTATATATATATATATATATATATAATATATATATATATATATATAGATATTTATATATTTGTATATATTTGTATATATATATATATATATATATAAAATTTATATATATATATATATATATATATATATATATATATATATATATATATATATATATACATATACATATATATATAATGTACATTTGTGTGTGTCATCAGCCGTGACTGGTCCACTATAGAAAAAAAGACTCCAGACATTCCACTTTATAAGATCATCTTCTCTTCTTTTACAATCTCAAGGGACACATTCTACAATTCTTAAAGTCCATCTATTGTCTGACATTCTCATTATATGTCCTGCCCATGTCCATTCCTTTTTCTTACATGTTAGAGTATCTTCTACTTTAGTTTGCTCTCATATCCATGTTGCTCCTTTTATGTCTGTTATTGTTATTCTTATCATCATTCTTTCTATAGCTCTTTTTAAGTTATAATCAGCTTATGTTGTAAGGCCTTTAGTAAGGCTCCAAGTGTCTGATGCTTAAGTTAATACTGTTAGGACCATCTGATTAAATAATTTTCTTTTTAGAAAAGACATTATATATATATATATATATATATATATATATATATATATATATATATATATATATATATATACATATATATATATATATATATATATATATATATATATATATATATATATATATATATATATATATATATATATATATGTACACACATACATAAATACATATATAATGAATACACAACGTCTCATTGGCGTCCAAAATCGAAGACAGCTTCTCCTCGGACAGATCGTCCTGCAGATAGTTTTCAGGATAACAGCAGAAATACATTTACTTTTCTCCATTAATTGTTTGGTGTCGACAAGTGTTTCGGGTCAGGACTACGTTGACTTTAGGAACTACACTTTAATATAAAGGTTATGGCGGTGAAAATTTGATCAAATTTTCACCATCATAACCTTTATGTTAAAGTGTTGTTTGTCTTAGTACATTTATTCATTAGCAATCTCTAGAGGTTCGTCCGTAACCCTTATATGTAGTCTGCATTTTCTTTTAACATTATCTGTTTTACTCATTTATTTTTAGTCCTACATTTCTGCTTTCTCTATTCAAATCTTCTATTATCTTTTGCAATTCATCCCATGATTCACTAATAGAGCTACTGTATGTCATCTTCAAATCTTAAGTTGCTAAAGTATTTCCAATTTATGTTAATTCTTATATTTTCGCAATCTAAATTCTAAAAAATTTCTATGCATGCTGTGAATGATTTAGGAGAGACGGGGTCACCCTTTCTAAATCGTTTCTCAATCAGATTTATTTTTTACTATCTCTATGTAGTTTCCCTATAGATATCGTAAAGATTTTCAACAAATAGAAAGACTGAGCCTTAACCTAGAGAGCAGGCAGGCTTTAGAAGCGTGTGTTCAACAACTGACCATACCCATGTAATTAACCAGTTAATAGACACATCAACAGAGAGATGAGAAAGCTGTCGATTCTGTCAAAACTTCAGCAGTAATGTAAGCACGCCAAAGACGAGAAATGAATGCATCTCAATGTTATAACTCTAGAAGATATTCATCATATAGATACATCTCTCTCTCTCTCTCTCTCTCTCTCTCTCTCTCTCTCTCTCTCTCTCTCTCTCTCTCTCTCTCTCTCTCCCCACATACATACACACTGTTTCTAATAGCACCTATTGGGGTAACCAATAATCAATAAATGGCTTTTGTTCAAATTTTTTAAGGTAATGAGGTTTAAAGGTTTAGTTGTTGATTTCAGTGTTTTCCTTTGATTTCGATCATAAGCCACGTAGCTCGGTGTGGTTGGGGTCAGCTTTTGACACGGGCTACTTGGCTCCGGCCCTCTTAGAGAATATAGTATAATTTGCTATATCAATTATATTAGTTTAAGGTTGGATATTTAAATTGTATCATCAGTCACCATAATTAATATTGTTTCAGAAGTGATTGGTAAAAGTAAAATATATGAAATGGGATGCAATGAAAGTGTTCAGTGGTGTATTATTATAGTGATGGTATGGTATATAGGATGTAGGGTATAAATATTATACTATTAACACATTGTTTACTCATATTATCTGATTTGGTGTCAATAACCTTAGAGGTCAGACACCAGAAAACTCCTAATCAATCAATCGATCAATCAATCAAATTAACTGGGCAAGTCGCTCGCTTCCAAACGAACCCCCTTCCATGGTGACGATTGCTCAATGCTCATAGGTCGAAGTCTAGCTGCCTTCACCCTCCCCAAGGCAAAAGTAAATATTCCCTTATCATTGACTCTTCGTATTATTTTGATTTTATTTGATGTTTCATGACCTAATGTCCAACACCTTATAGGTGTTCCCCAGGTAAGCTCTTCAAGAAATCCATTACTCTCGTTATGTGTTCAATTAGTGTTTAGCATATTTACTTCGCTATTTGTAGTTATGAAATTATTGTAAACACCTGGAGAACAAATGTATGAAATATTGTCGTCTTAGTATTTTGTTTTTTAACTTCCACAAGAAGGATCTTATCATAACTACGAGACCTTTAAACCTCGAACATGTGGGGATGGGGTTGAGATATAATCAGGTGGTGGTTAAAGATACTGGTGGAGAGGTGGTAATTGAGTGACCTTAACGTATGGCTTTACGAGGTTTGCTTATCAACATTTGTGAAGTGATGAAGATGATGTGATGATGATGATGGTAATACTCTTATTGATAACAATTAATATCAATGATTCCATGAAATAAATCAAATTGTTATTCATTTATTATTTTTCACATGCAATATGGCATAAAATGCGTCCAATTGAAAGGATGCTGTTACGATTCAATAAAAAAAACTATTGCTGGTAACTCAACTGAGTTTTGACATATATGCAAATCCTATACTAGATTAGGGTATCTTATAGTGTCTTCTCAGTCTAGAATAAATATTACAATTGCTAATTTGTAGCCATGATGACTAATAAAAACATCAGTTACAAAACTTGGCGTGTAACATTTGTTTTGGGTAACATATACCTGTATAGTCCAGGCTAAAGATGTGGCTTGGGCTGGTTTTAGATATTCACACTAATTGTCCAAAGTATCGGTAACCAACAAATTTTATGGTCGCCCGCCTTTCAAAACCAAACCATCATGCAAGAAAAGTGTAAGATCAAAATTGTTGACTTATTTCTTCCGGTAACAAAGTAACAAAGTTTTCGTAATTAGGGATATCATTTTCAATAATTGGACTGTTAATTGTCGGAATGTGATGAGTCATATATGACTTGCAAATAGCTTTAATCTTTACAAGCTGGACCGAAAAAAAACCTAAATAGCAGATGGACGGACAGCAATACTTAATAGCCACAATTCATGACAATGG
>NC_090733.1:150004237-150016737 GCF_036898095.1 Palaemon carinicauda
GGGACAAGACGTGTCCCTGGAATCCTGAGAGGGAGGAGCCCGGAAGCGAGGATCCGGACAGAGACGACCCCGTAGTGTAGGTCGAAGCCGTAGGAGGCTGGGGCGAGCCCCAACCCCAGGAAGAGGCCGCCTGCTTGTTGGCCAGGTCCCGCTGGGCGGCGTAGCACTGCAGGTGACTCATGAGGCGCAGGCGCAGTGGGTCCTGGATGTCCATGCCCTCAATGGTGACCAGATACCTGGCGACCTCCGCCGCGCATTCCCTGAAGCCGATGTTGTGGTAGTCCATGGCGAATTTGTTTGGGTCGTATGCCAAGGCGTCCAAGCCTATTTAAAAGAAAGAAAACAGAAATTAGTTATCTTTTTTCAGAGGTTTTTATTTATTTGATATTTAAGAAAAATATTCTTTTAGTAAGTACAGTAATTTCCACTTTTATAGATAAATTTTTATGGGAAATGAAATGATTAGTACAAAAAAAATGTTTTTAGGTAATTAATCATATGACACATGGTTATTGAAAGACAATTGTCTAGTTGATAAATGAAATGTGATGGTTTGCTTTATAATTAGATATTTGATATAAAAAATTTTGAATTGATATTTTCATGCGATCAAAACAAATATATCTCATGGAAATCTGAATACTACTTATCGCATAACTCTCTCTCTCTCTCTCTCTCTCTCTCTCTCTCTCTCTCTCGTACACACACCTCGCCCTCTCAGAAGAACTTGCTTTATTATGCCTAAGAAAAACAGTGTGGATCGCTAACAAAGGTGTGAATAGAACCGACGTTCGACAACTGGTTCGTATCTCCCCCCAACGTAATACCTCGACCAGTCTCCCCTCTAGTACCACTACTCGTATTCGCCCCCCCCCCCTGCCCCTAACGCTACCGTGGTGATCCCTTCCCAAGAATATCCATGAAGGGCACTGAAGGGAAATATCCTTCAGGGAAGTCCATGAAGGGCACTGAAGGGAAATATCCTTCAGGGAAGTCCATGAAGGGCACCGAAGGGAAATATCCTTCAGGGAAGTCCATGAGAATCGAAATATTCCATTTATTTAGCGACAATAAAAATTACTAAAAACAATTTTTACGAGTAATAAAGTAACCGAGGTCCTTTGCGTCAATAGGCGTAGGAGATGATAAGTAAAGTAAAGAAGTAGAACAATAAGCATATAAATAACAATACTATTCAGTTGAAGTGGTTGGATTGTTATTTAATAACATCATCAATAACAAAACAACATAAATAAATCCAAACGTATCAAAGAAGTCAAGAATAATAAAAGCGAAACTGAAGGTACATGATATATAAGAAATCCTTATAAGCTATATCAGTTTTTCATGCTCCGCGGAAAAAAAAAAATTGCAATCATACCAACTCTTGAAGGGGCAGGGTACTCTCTCTCTCTCTCTCTCTCTCTCTCTCTCTCTCTCTCTCTCTCTCAAGAAGACAGTGACAGGTCCCAGCCACTTCTCTGACTTCCGCTCCGGTGAATTTTATAGCATCTTGGCCCCCATACAACAACAACAATACCGATGGGGCCACTTCGAACTCTATTGTGGCGGTTAGGTTTGAATCTCTGGACCTTGTCAGTCCAGTGTCTAAAAATGTAGTCATTTGTGTATGCCGAACACACTCTCTCTCTCTCTCTCTCTCTCTCTCTCTCTCCTTTCAATTTTGACTCATAAATCTTTCCCCCTCCTCGTCAGTGGGCGCACATCGTTACCGTTTGAAATATGACCACACTGGACGTGGATGCCCAAACGGGTATTTGTGGATTTTAAAGTGTTAGTGTTTATATATATATATATATATATATGTGTGTGTGTGTGTGTGTATGTGTGTGTATACGTATATATATATATGTATATATATATATATATATATATAATTTGTGTGTGTTTCCTTTTAGGGGTCCTTGAACTTGGTATTATAAGATTTTTTTTTCAGCTTTCATCACTGAAGAGGACATGAAAACTTGATTTAAATGTTTGATTGTTACAGACTCAAAGAAACAAAACCACGAATATCGATTAATTCATTGTGGGAGTGTGTTGCATATCTGAGGACTCCCCCCGTGACCCCGAGGTGGGTTCCTTTGAAAGTAACAGGATATTTTACGAAGAGAAAAGCTTAGCGTGAAGAATGGTAATCAGAGAGGTGTTATATCGTGTAATTCTTTCATAAATCCTCGGCCACAATTTTTTGCATACATTTGCATAGGCCTATTCAAATTGTCGAATTGAATGTGAGGGGGCTCATTTCTGGTTAACGATTATTTCCGTTATCGTGATAAGGCCGTTTGTGCTGATTTTAATTAGAATAGAAATTTGCATATGACTGATATAACATGAGAAGAGACAGGAGTGATATACACTCTTAATCATATTTTACAATCATTTTCTTTGCGTGTGAATGACGTTGCACGTATATCCTAATAATGATTTAAATTCCTGCAATAGGCTACTGACAACACTATAGCATGCACAAAATATAAACAGTAGAGAGGCTTCATTTATATATTGTACTTGACACATTGAATATCCTTTGGCGGTATTCGTACACACAGGACGTGTGATGGGAACGGCAGACTGGGTGGGGAAAAAGGGGCAAAAGTTCAGCCATTTGGTAACATCAGAAGAGATGCCATTTACCCGCCATTTCTCTAAACATTATTCTATCATTTCTGTAAATTAAGTTGACATGTATCAGCTGCATATTACGTTAATCAGTTTTAAACTTATCACTATATTTACTTAACGTTGAGTATTCCCAATTAAGTTATGTAGACATTCGCGCTCTCGTCATTTTTTTTTTTCTTATTTACATTCTCCAGTTCAGAGTGGCGGCTTTTAAATTGATTAGTTCCAAAGTGACCACGACGGTCGTTGCGCAATGCGTGTGGGAACTTCTGAGTGAGCGAAACCTTGTGGTACCTGAACATTAGGAACAGGTGGCGGACGGGAGGGTAGGGGGGCGTGGTCACGAAAGCTTGAACGTGTAGGGCCACTGCATAGCTGTTGAGGAAGGCACGTACGCATTCTAGACCTACACTTCGTGCATTATTTGCCGTGCAGTAATTACAGAGGCCATAAATGCACGGGCAGATTATCTAGTTTATTTTTTTTGTATGAAAACTTGTAGCCCAATAAGAAAAATATCTCCGATATCGTGGTTTGACAGGTAGGGTGCTTGTACTTCAGATCAGGTGACACCAGACGTCGTTTAATCCACTCTTAATTCCACCTTTGTAACACAACCATGCTGATGGGTCGTGACACCTGTATGCTTTTCTCATCAGCTTTCTCTCTCTCTCTCTCTCTCTCTCTCTCTCTCTCTCTCTCTCATATTTTCCCTATGCAATAGAGTACTTTTGAATGCTTATTTTTCCTTCATATTCTTGGAAATATAACTCCTCCCCTCTTTCCTAACTGAAGCTTCATACGATTATATATATATATATATATATATATATACATATATACCATAAAACGTTGAAAATTCTCTCTCTTTTACATACCGGCTCAGTCCCAGGTGGCTTCACCAATAAATTTGCATAAAAGAGAAGCGGACGAAGAAGGGTTGATGACAAAAGGGACTCAAATACGATAGGCTGTTGAAAGGAGCCATAATATAGTAAGGAGTAAAAACCTGTCATGTCAGTATAGTCATTCTCCACCGTGTTCCTGGTTTTCATGGGAAAATTGGAGGAAATGTAAAGGGAAAAGGGAAAATAGGAAAGCTTTTCATATTAACGTGGATTTATTTTTATTGCATTGCTATTCAGTACAAACCAAAATAAGAATACATTCAAAATACTTTTTTTTAAGTTTGAAAAAAAGATATTTTATAAAGGTCAATTTCTATATGGAAAATCCTCTTTTATTTTGTATATTGAAATCCTTTGTCTCTAATATATTTTTTTTTCTTGACCGTTCGTTAAAATTAGGTACCCCAATTAAAAAATGAACACTTTTCAAATTTACTTTGACCGTTAAAGTAATCCGTTTGGAAGACTCAATCAACTCGAAATATAAAAACACATAGAGGTACATATTGATATACGCTTGAAATATAATTATGAAATATAGTATGCCACACGTAAAAAAAGAACCCATTTGATTTCAAATTACATATAATTTTCAAGGAAATTTTTTTTTAAATCACGGAAATTTGAATAAAATTTATATTTAATTTGCCATACGAAAATATCAAGAATATCACTTCATTTATAATTAAAGTTAATTTTTGTTTCATGAGAGAGAGAGAGAGAGAGAGAGAGAGAGAGAGAGAGAGCGCTCATTTCACAACACTGAACGCACATCAAATAAGAGAGAAATCTTTTCGGAAAACGTGAACCATTCGAGAGAGCAGAAGATTAAGACTTAAGTGGAAATGTGATAAGAAAAGGGTGACAGCGGAGAGGAAGTTGGGGATTATAAGATAACAACTGTGAGAAAATGGCGAGGGTGGATATGAGAGAGAGAGAGAGAGAGAGAGAGAGAGATTTGATACTTAAACATTTGAGCATATCTACCTGATCATATATATATATATATATATATCTATATATATACTATATATATCTATATATATATATATACTATATATATATATATATATATATACTATATATATATATATATCTATATATATACATTTATATATATATATATATCTATATATATACATTTATATATATCTATATATATATATTATATACACATATATATCTATATATATAGATATATATATATATATATATATTATATATGCATATATATATATATATATATATAAAATATGAAGCTACATATAAGCTGACCTTATAGAGAGGTTTCTTTGATCTATAAGAAAAACACTAATAATTGTTAGATCCATGCGAAACGGATAAATAACTACACGGATACTATGAGCAGTAAAGGTCAAGTGATTCATTTTCACTTAAACTAATTAGCAGAAATTGCTATACAATGTCAGGTTCGATGAATTTAATAAGCATTTAAATGTGAATACCTTTTTTTTTTAAATTAAGAATGTTATCATATATATATGTGTGTGTAAATATATATACAGAGAGAGAGAGAGAGAGAGAGAGAGAGAGAGAGAGAGAGAGAGGTGCTTTTGTGTAGCGTAAAGACATTCTATTACGCCTTGTTGTTTCATAGGAGGTGGGTCATCCATATAGACTAATGCTTACGTGCAAGTGGCCTCTGCACCCTTCTCTCACTTTGCAATGCAGCTGTTTATGCAAATGAGAGAGAGAGAGAGAGAGAGAGAGAGAGAGAGAGAGAACTTGTATGACGCTTCCATTTTTCCACTTGGCTAGAACTTCCCACGTAGAAAAGGGGGGGAGAAAAGCGTTTCTTACGACGAAAACTAGCGAGCCGAGTTCTCTATGCTTCCTAGCCATTAGGGGTGGGGGGGGAGGGGGGGGGGGGCAGAAAGGAAGGATTGGGGGCACGTCCCCCTTGCTATCTTGTTTTGAAAATCGAAATTTTGTTTTGTTTTGAAAACCGAATTTTTATTTTTATTTTGAAAATCGAAATTTTTTTTTGTTTTGAAAATCGAATTTTGTTTTGTTTTGAAAATCGAATTTATTTTTTGTTTTGGATATCGAAACTTATTATAACTGACATAACAAGTCAAGAAACGTCTGTTGATATTTAATTATATGCAATTCATCAAAAACTATGTATTTTGTCTTAAAAAATGATGGAATATTGCAAGTGTAGATTTATAAAAAAAAATATACTGCAATAAGGTTTTTGGTGAAGGATACATTTTGCCCCAGTACCAGATTCAAATCTTGGGTACAATATATATATATATATATATATATAAATAATGTGCGTGTGTATGTATATATGTGTGGGTTCGTAATTTGTGATACTATATATATATATATATATATATAAGTGTGTGTATAATTTTCATGGTATTGGCGAAATATTTATAGCTCAAGGTTAGTGCAAGTCTCCATTGAAAGCCATATGTCTAAATTGAAAAAAAAAAACATTTGTCCAAAGCTCTTCCTTCTTCCTATTGTTATATATTGATTGATTCTTCACAAGTATTGGATGAGTATGCAGATCATTTAAAAAGGTATTTTGAATTACAAGTGTTTAATGAGAGAGAGAGAGAGAGAGAGAGAGAGAGAGAGAGAGAGAGGTGCGTGTAATGTGGGGCGCCATTATGGAAGTTGACCTGGCGGTTCCCAGGGCGAGCTGGCAACTGCTGAGAACGCCCGTCCGACACGTGAGTGGGGGGATGAAAGTTGGGGGTTTGGGGGGCTGTGGGAATACTTGAGTAAAGGGGGTGGGGCTTCTTGTTTAAGGGCACAGGAAAGAAGGTGAGAGAGAGAGAGAGAGAGAGAGAGAGAGAGAGAGAGAGGGGGGAGGAGATTCTGTTTTTTTAGATTTACCACCGTAATATTTTATTTCAATCTTCAGGAAAAGATGTCGCTATAAATAGCTAAATCGAAAAGAGAGTTGGCTATGTTTCCGGTAACTATTTTCGCTTGCATTGAAATCCCTCCTTTTATGCAGTAACAAATTTCTCAATTACTCGCATACCTTTGCGTAATATGTTTTCTATTAGCTCACGTCATTTAAAATCCTTTTATATCTCATTTGGATTACGAGAAATGTTATTAACTGTAACATTTGCATCCGCGTGATTCCATTTATCATTATTATTATTACTAGCCAAGCTACATCCTTAATTAGAAAAGCAGAATGCTACACACCCCGACTCTAACTGGGAAAGTAGTACAGTGCGAAAAAAAATAGAAGTAAAGAATGAACTGTAATTGAGAAATGCAAATTATAACATCTATTATGATCAGTAACAACGTCATATAGCTAAGAGATATAATGAGACTTTCGTTAACATGTTCAATAGAGAAGCATTCGCAACAAGTTTGAACTCTTGAGGTTCCATCGATTAAACCGGCTGATTCGAAAGATCATTCCACAATCTGGTATACAGTACTGTGTAGTATTGAACCTTTAATGGAGAAGCCAAGACGGTTACAATTAACTAGGTGATACAGTCTGGGAAAAACTGAATGCAGAGGATGGGCAGAATTATGAAAAAGCTTATGCATCAAGCACAAAGAAATAACTGAACGACAGTGCCAGAAATTAAATTTAATGGACAGCAATTTTTGTCCTCTAAGTCAAGCTGAGAGTCTGTAGTTGATGACCAGACAGGAGACCAACATTTGCAATGTGGGAGAATTAAAGGCTTGAAAAGAAACGAGCAGGAACTGTTTCTCGAAAATACTAGAATTTGAATGAGTTGTATACAGTTCAGGAGACTTTATCAGAATAAAGATCAGGTTCTTGAGGAGCAACTTTTCATGAACTACTTACAATCATAATTAAAATTTTGTTAGGCTTCAACTTCATCCTGCATTATTTACACAATGTACTAGTTTTAGTTAGATCTCTAATAAGGTCTTCAGGAACCACAGGTTGTAATTAATGCAAAGAGAGTAGCATCATCTGTACTGTATATGCATCAAGCTTATTTTCATGGCTAAACCACTATCATGCATGTATAGTTTGAAAAGTAATGGGCTGAGAACATTATCCTGTGGAACACCAGATATTACATTCCTATTGTCACTATGGTGGCCGGCAACAACTACGATTTGCAACCAATTACTTAAAAATTCAAAAAGTTGCTAAGAAAATAAGAAGAAAACAGACTATACCCATCTGTTGAAAGTTTGAAAACAAGAGCCTGTTTCCAAATGAAAACCCAGAATTCCAATAAACTAAAAAAATCCCTCTCCATAAATTAGAATTAATCAACACCCACTATATTTAATTATTACTCAAGTAGAATAATATAATTCTTGATTAAATTGGAATAAACAATAAAAACCGAAGAATCCTATTTTTAAAAAACGAGTATACCACAACACCCAAACACAGCCGAGTCCAGAAGGGCCAGTGAGACACCGGATGGAAGGAAGTGAAATGTTTAGGAGGGGGAAGTTGGAGTCGCGGAAGAGGATGGAGGAGGAGGAGGGGAAGGCAGATGCTAAGGGCTTGAGAAGGGACAACAGTAGGAGGAGGAGGAGGTAGGATACGTAGGGGGAGGAAAGGGACAGGTGCTACCAGTGCCCAGTTAGAGATGCCAGATGCTCAACATTCCTGTGCTCTCTCTCTCTCTCTCTCTCTCTCTCTCTCTCTCTCTCTCTCTCGTAAAATGCCTTCGTATCTGCCTTTAAACAAAATGTGACTAATTTTCTATTCCAGTCTTATATATATATATATATATATATATCATTTGATCAAACGAGTGGCTGTAGTTTTCAGTGTTATTATTATTATTATAGTTATTAATATTGTTTATTATTATTATTAGTAGTAGTAGTATTATTATCATTATCATTAACAAAGCATTTTCGATTAATTAAATTATAGACTTTTCATAAACTCTCGAACAATTAAAAAGGAGAAATAGAAAAGGAAGAGAGAAAGAGAAAGAGGAGATGATGAGCAAAAACAGGGGTTGGGGGTGAGAGGGGGGGGGGGGCACTTGCCAAAGGGAGTGGCCCCCAAACATGAATTCCCATGCTTAATCCGACTGGGCCTCTAACACCTGACATTCGTTTCCAAAGGGTGGGATGAATTTGAATATCTGGCGTTATTCTGTAAGGAATGGACTGAGGCTTATATATTCTCTCTCTCTCTCTCTCTCTCTCTCTCTCTCTCTCTCTCTCTCACACACACACACACACACACATATATATATATATATATATATGAAACAGTAACGGTTAATAATTAATTAATCTCTTTAATTAACTGCTTTGGTGTTAATGTTCATTCCTTCCCTGGGGACGACCCCGGTTTTTAAACAATTTATTCAAAGGACTTGTTAAAAGAAAAAAAAAAATCCTTTAGAACACCATCCAGTGTAATTTTGAAATTTTGATGTGATAAATCTCCTATTAACATATTTTAAGTCTGTAGGTTCTTTAAAATCAAAATCTATTTCTGGTTGAGAGAGAGAGAGAGAGAGAGAGAGAGAGAGAGAGAGAGCCCTTGGAACAGGTTCCCATGGCCTCTCTGGCGAGAGGTATTGTCGGGCAGCTGTGCTAGCGAGGGGAGGCAAACCGTCTATACAATGGCCCCCTCTCTCCTGCTCATACAAACATCCAAATTCTCCCTCCCCCTATTTATATCCCCTACACACACACCTCTCTCTCTCTCCTTCCCTCTCTCTTCTGGAATCTTGGTCTATTCCCTTTCCTCAAGAAGATATTAAATCCTAGCAAAACTGATCAAAATGAAATCCCTCTGCCAATTCAGAGTTCAGATTATTTGGATGATTATGAAGATTTGGGAGTGGTTTCCCTTTCTGAAAAGCTTAGTACATGATCTGGCATTTTCCTAAATAGGGGGCGGAGCCATCTCTACCCTGCAAGACATACCTGAATAAGGATTTCCAAAAGATGTTTACAATTTTTGTTTAAATACCCAAATGTCTAAACCAATTCCTGCTAAAAAAACGCACCTCTTTTAGGTGCACCATTCCTATTCCCGCCAAACCTGGCCCTCTTCAGTCAAAACTGTGGCGGGAAAAAATTTCGGGTAGCAAAAGGACGCGTTTTTAAGGTCCCACGGGCTGGAGGCTTTTTCTACATTAGGCCTTGCTGCTGGGACTGGTTAGAGGAGCAGAGACTTCCTGCAATGATTGATCATTCTACGTATTTCGAAGGTGGTTGTGCGTGCGTTCCGTTACACGTAAAACATATTTTCTTATATAAAAGTGCTTTACGTATGCTTGCGTTGATTATTGATCATTACCATAGATTGCATGCTTTTTTTTTTTTATGGGAAAGATTACAGACGGTGTTTCAAGGTAACCAAGAGGGAAATTTGATTTTATTTCTCATACCTTCTTTACGTTAAATACGAAATTTCAGAAAGTGCTCCTTATATTAACTTATATCAAATTATGTGATCACACGTCAATAAAAATTTATCTTTTCGAAATTGAAGCGCTAGAAACACTGACTCAAAAAATGTCCAACTTGATACATTTAAAAAATAGAAATCGAAAGTCACTTTCGGGAGGTCATGTTTGCTTACAGTCCTCAGGACTGCACCACAAAGAAAAAAAATGGATAAAAAAGAGGGAAGAAAAGAAAGAGAAAGGAAGTCAAAAGGCTAAAAAATGGGAAGAAATCGGCCACACAATCGACCAAGAAGCGAAGAATTAATCACTTTGACCGAAGGCAGCGCCGCCTGTCGACCATTGTTGGCGGTGGGAAAAGGCCAAGAAGACAATGTAGTCCCTCGGTTCGAGCCCAGCGCCACCACACACGACCAGGTATGTTACTCGTACGCGGGGGCATATTTGGATGGCGACTTTTCGGAGACTTCGCCCCCACAAAACGGTTTATTGATTCCCTTTATGGAGATGATCTTTCTACCTTTTCTTCCTCTTTTAGATGACATGTAGGAATTAAAGCAGCCACGACAACAAATCTAAATTTTCGGTAATTCTTGATATCAATAATTGTGAAGGAAGTGAATACGCACCCAATACGAAATTTTTTGTGCACTAAATACTGCGGTAAAATTATAATCGCCTCCATCTATGGACATCCTATGATATTTTCTAAATACTAAAAAATAACCAAGAGAATTTCAAATAATTTCTATGAACAGTTAACAATAATTTCTTCGAATAGATTACAATAATTTCTTTAGTCAATTATAATTAATTTGACGGCTATCTTACTTATATGATTAAGAGTTCTTATTGATAGTATTTATATTTCAATCAGTTCAAACATTAAGCTTACTGATAAAGCATTTTGAAAATAGTATTCTTACGGAAATGTAGAAATGAAAAAAAAAGGCTGTCTCAGATTCCCTGCGTTTTTTTGGAAAGTAAACTAGAAAATGATAATGTAATAGGATCAGGAACTGTATTTGTAAGGTTGAAACAGTGAGTGTTCAGATATCTAAAAAGAACTATACCATCAAGAAGGGAAATTCTGTTCCCATAACGATTCAAATCTCGCCCCCCCCCCCCCCCCCCCCCCCAGCCTCTGGGGCAGTTTGGTTTTGGGATAAAACAAACATGTTGCTCTTCCTACAGTTTTGTTCATTTAAATTTTCACCCTTCGCTAATCATTTTTTTTTTCACACATACATATTATTGGTATTTTTATTAACTAAAAGTAGGGAGCTATAAGCCCAAGGCCTCCAACATAAAAGAAACACCGTGAGGAATAGAAATAGGGAAATAAATAAACTACAAGATAAGTAATGAAGAATTAAAACAAGATATTCTAAGAACAGTAATAACATTAAAATAAATCTTTCATATAGAAACCGTAAAAAGATACCCATGTCAGCCTACTGTTCAACATAAAAAAAAATTAGGTGCAAGTTTGAACTTTCGAAGTTTCACCGATTCAACTACTTGATTAGAAAGATCATTCCACAAATACACGCGCGCGCAAACACACACATATATATATATATACATATATATATATATGTATATATATATATACAATATATATATATATATATATATATACATATATATATACATATATATATATATATATATATGTGTAGTACGAAATAAGATTAATCCAACATGGAATCATTCTCTCTCTCTCTCTGTCTCTCTCTCTCTCCCTATTCTAAATCCTGCAATCTTTCACTGCCTACCTTTGGTGTGAAGCATCTTCAGGTGGTCAACAGTCATCTGCAGGATCTCGGCCTTCTCCAGTTTGGCCGAGCCCTGCTTCTCGAAGGCTGCGGGCACCAGGCGTCGCAGCTCTGACAAGGAATTGTTTATACGGTCCCGTCGCCGCTTTTCGATGATGCCGCGTCTCCGCTTGCGGGAAACACCGCCGCCGCCGCTGCTGCCGCATTCCTCGCTGTAACGGGAGATGAGGAGGATGATTAGGATGACAAAAAAAAAGAAAATAATAATAATACTAATAATAAGAATAAATAATAAAGAAGGGGGTGATCACTGAGACGAAAGTGCATTTATTAGGTAATTAACTCTGAAAATCTTAAAATAATTGTATTTGACAGAGAAGGGGATAATATGGGTTGATATATTTCATTTTCTAAAATTTCTCATGGAAAGATTGATGGATGATGACATTTGTTAACTAAGAAAAAGGAAAAATGGAATATATACTTGAAAAAGATCGATGGAATTATTTTTTTTTTTAGAAAAATTGAGACAGGAAAGTTGACGGTTTATTTCCACCATACCCAGAAGAAAAAATACTGAATAGACAGAAAAGGAGGGAGATCGAAGGAGTTATTTTCTTGTCGCATATATACTAACAGGAGAGGATGGAGGTTGATCGAAAGAAACTCTTCCCCTCAGAAAAAAAAAATGAAGTTAACATCTTCAGGAATATTTTTGTTAGGGAAGATGAAGGCTAATTCCTGAATAGAAAAAATTCCAAATTGACAGGTAACAAGTG
>NC_090733.1:150019237-150034237 GCF_036898095.1 Palaemon carinicauda
ATATATATGGTATATAAAGTTTTATGTTCAGTGTATGTGCAATATTCAAACACCAGTTACACTAAATATATATTTCTAGGGATTAAAGAACGCATTTTTAGCCGTGAATCAAATAGGTAGCCAGGGCTTGATTGACGACACAATACCCTCAAGTCGAACCTTAAAGGACTGCTCTGCTATCCTCAAATAAAAGCCATTTCCCTCTTAAGACGGCGGTCACTAGAGGCTACAATCCCCTGACGCGATCCCTTCCGAAGAAGCCCCTATGGCGGAGACGAGTAATTTCGGTGGTACCGTTCGGAGCGTGGCAGGGAGGTGGTTCGGAGGAGCGGTTCCGGTAGTTACCTGCGGTGCCTACCTGGGCAGGTTAATAGGTGGAGGTGAAAAGTCGAGGCGGCGGGCGAGCGTGCGAGAAGGTATATTGATTGATCTCGAGTTATCTGGCGACACAAAAGGAGAAGTTGAAAGGAATTATCGCGAAGGGGTTTGGCGAACGTGAAAGATTCGCTTGTTTCTATAAACTTATGTAGAGACTGAATGTTGAGAGGTTGTTTTGAATGTTACTGTACGTCTCTGTATGAGGCTCTACATTTCTAGCATATTTATTTCAACCTACTTATTTGTAGTAATGTGTATGCATAGGTTTGCATTTTCTTTTGTGATTGGTTACCCGACGTATCCTTAAAACCGTTTATATTACTTATGCTTTTGTTTGATGTGCTTTAAATGAAGCAAATCAAGATGCAATGGTTCATATCCTTTTTCAGTATCAGTATGAATGTGCATGTGAGTTTTATACTTTTATTATTATTATTATTATTATTATTATTATTATTATTATTATTAAAGAAAGGAATTATTATTATTATTATTATTATTATTATTATTATTATTATTATTATTATTATTATTATTATTATTATTATTACAAGCTACACTATAACCCTAGCTGGAAAAGCAAGATGCTATAAGCCCAAGGGCTCCAACAGGGAAATATATGCAGTGAAGTTCATGCTCTCTTTACCAAAAAGTTCATAGTTGCTTCTGGACATGTTTGTTGCATATTAGATGGCTTAGGAAATTAAAAGAAATTTGGAAGATGAAACGTTCATACATTGTACGTAGGCATTGTCCTTAATAGGTTTGATGTTTGATAAGTATTTTACATGCGATTGGATGACAAGTATTTAGCTATCTTTCATATATATATATATATATATATATATATATATATATATATATATATATATACACTGTATATGGTGTATGCATTTGTATATATTTATATGATGTACAGTATCTATGTTTATATATACAGTATATTCACAAACTAATACATACCCACACCCACAAATATGTACAGTATATATATATATATATATATATATATATATATATATATATATATATATATATATATATATATGTGTGTGTGTGTGTGTGTGTGTGTGTCTTTTTAGTATATGTATCCATGCATGTATATTTGTATGTTCAGCATTTACAAGCTTCCTTATTTATCCAGAGAGATGAAAATAACAGTTACGGCGTCATTCGTCGTTTATCTGCTGAGAGAGAGAGAGAGAGAGAGAGAGAGAGAGAGAGAGAGAGAGAGAGAGAGAGAGAGAGAGAGAGAGAGAGAGAGGAAACTGCTTTATATTGCACTCGCTTCGAGGCCTATTCCTTCACATTGCCTGAATATTATACGAACTCAAAGCCTACCTCGGTGAGATGAATCCCTGATGTATATTTCAAGAGATTTGTAATTGATATTGAGGGCAATTAGGAGAGACGACCGTCCAGAGGAATATTTGACGAGTAGGGGGTTGACGTTTGAGAGAGAATCGGTGTTCTGAACAGTTCTTTCTGTTAGTTATTTTAATCACCAGGGATGTGTAAGGGAGTATCTGCCTTTATAAAGCCAGCTTTACAATTAGATTTGTTTCATGTGTGTGTGTGTGTGTGTGAGAGAGAGAGAGAGAGAGAGAGAGAGAGAGCATATTTATATTTCATAAATGTTTTAGTCTTGGCCATACTTTTAAAGATTCGATTTATTTCATATTTACGGTTTTATTGTTGTTAATCTGAATTTAATCTGCTCATTAAGGAGCACAATAATTAGTTTTTCATATTTTCACATCAGTACACGCTCTATCCTAAGACCTTTCCAAGGCCCTTTAGTCGATGTGGCTAGGTTATACCTAATAATTATGTCTAACATACTGCTCCTTTTCTTTAGAACCTAGCTTAGAATAGCATCTGCATCCACTGGGAGACGTTACAGAATGGATGCCTCCTTGCTGTAACTTTGGAACTTTCTATGGATTCGTGGGCCCATAGACATGTGGTTACCATAGAAAACGTCTGTAATTCGAGTGATATCTAACATTCGCCAGTGTTTCGTGATGAATAAGTATCAGAATAGGTATAAGGTATTCCTGAGCTAATATCGTTTTCATGTTACAATGCTCAAATACACGTTTTTATTCCCTACACCGGCTCCTCACGACTTGGGAATGTATCCAGCTAATGATGAGTAGAAGGCGCTATAGGAACTTCAGCAGAGGCAGCAGGGAACCGTTAGTTGCGAGATATTGTCAGCAATCTGGAGGTGTATCTGGCAATAAGTGACTCTCTCTTAACAAAAAAGGGCAAGCCAATCATCCCGACCCTTTGTCGTCATGAGGATCATCGTGTCTTGGAATAAGAAGTCAGCAGACGAAATTGCAGCCTGCAGGTTGATCGATCAGGAATCCGGCAAAGCATTGTTTCTTTTTCACACACACACACACACACACACACACACACACACAGAGAGAGAGAGAGAGAGAGAGAGAGAGAGAGAGAGAGAGAGAGAGAGAGAGAGAGAGAGAGAGAGAGATTTACACATGCTCTATCATTAGATAAGATAGAAGTTAATTGATGGGTTAGCTGGGTTTATATTAGAACAGGCTCTCTTGCTCTTCAGAGCAGCCAAAATTTCACACACACACACACATATATACTGTATATATATATATATATATATATATATATATATATATATATATATATATATATATATAATGTGTGTGTGTGCGTAAAAGCGAAAGAGAGGGAGAAAGAAAGACTTGCGACCCCATAGGGGTAAAAGTTCCCACGGTGGCTTCTACCCCCGAAAAGCGGCAAGGGTCAACCAAGGACAGGTGGCCCAGCACCGAATCGCAGGAGGAGTAAATGCGTATGTGTCCACCGACTGGGATGAGATGTCCACATCTCCCTGTTAGGGTGGGGATGTAGTCACAGTATAAATGGGTCTTGCGAAATAAGTATGGGGTGACTGTGTAGATTTTAATTAAAAGTAATGGTAAGAGGATGATCAAAGTAAGAGGTAAAATGATAGATGTGGACAGACGGGTGAGAGAGAGAGAGAGAGAGAGAGAGAGAGAGAGAGAGAGAGAGAGAGAGAGAGAGAGAGAGAGAGAGCTTTCGTAGTTTTTAAAGTATTTTGACTTTTTCAGTAAATTATTTAGTTCGTAAATTTTCATGTTCAGTCCTAAATCTCAGTTCTTTTATTATTATTTTCCAATGGGCCATGGATATGAGCATAAGGCTTTCATAAGTACATTGGTTTATGTTCTAAAGTATATATATACATATATATATATATATATATATATATATATATATATATATATTATATTTTTGGGCTCAAGCCATGTCGTCCTGATGGAAGTTCCTATAGGGTAGCTTCCTAGGGTATATTACAACTACGGCGATATTCCCAGAGAATTTACCTTAAGGTACCAGAATTCTAACTCCTGGAGCGAGTATCCCTCGTGAAAGGGATATCGCGACATATCAGAGGACGTATTCTAGACACGTCACATGGCAATCTACGACCTGAATAGAGATTCGTCTCGTTAGGAGGGAGATTGACGAGATACGAATTCGGGAAAGAAAAAGGGGAGCCGCTCCCAAGGCATCCCTATCCCCCGATTCGTATGCGTGCCTGGCGCCAATCCTGGCGCCATCTGTATTCCTTTTTGCGTAGCTTAACAACTCGGTGTTTTTTCCTGTTTTTCTCGCAAATCTTGGATTTATTCAACTTTTCATGGCTTCTTCGTCTTCGTTGACCTCGGATAAGTTGAGTATAGTGTCTGTTATGTATAAATGTAGGCTCTTGGTAAAATTTTGAATGATTAATAGGATTAATCTTTGATACAAGAGCCGTAGCCTACCAGAGGTGTCCTGGACACTGTCACTCGCTAGGTATAAATTAGTTAGTCAGAGTGACATTCCTGGTTGTTTTGCTTAATAAATTTTAGCTATTTAGCTTTACATAGGATTTCCTTTCGTGCTTAGTATTATTTGGCGAAGTATTCGCCATTCTGACCTACGCTAGGCCATGTAGCCTAGTCGTTTGGTCCTAGTACTTAATGCATGATTTTGGTTTTTCCGAGTGTAATTAAAAGTTTATTAAAGCTTTAGGCTATATTTTATACATTTTAGACTGTGTGGAATATTTCCAAGATTGTATACGTGAGAGTTTCGGTGAATTAGGTAATCGATTCTCTTGGTGCCTAGGTTAATTGCTTATGGAGCCTTAGTATACTTTATTATTCTCCCCGGTTGCTTTCTTTTCTTCGGAGAAGGTATGCAATCCCTTTCCCTCTGTTTAAGCCTTGGGCTTATCCCTAAGTGGTTTTTTCCGAATTTATTTTCGATAAAACTATACTAGGGTGTTACTGTACCTTCCTGTTCCAGCAGAGTCTGGTTCAAAGAGGGACAGAACAACAGAGTTTTTTAGTCTGGTCCGTGTTGTCTGGCTTGGGGCAGAGTTCCCCTTGCTGACCTAACACTTATAAAGGGAGCTTAGCTCCCTTAGGTCACTATCGAAGGTTTCTGTAGTATGATTCCTCCTTTTGTGATCGACCAGACTAAAGTCCTGTTGCTGTTCTTGGGGAGGATAAAATCTTCCCCTGGGAATAGCAACGCCTTCCTTGCTTTGGTGCTTGGGAAGCTGGCAAGTATTGCTGGCCCTTTCCCTTAGATCTCCCTTAGGCTAAGACAGAGTTCTTGGCTGCGGGTGATCTGTCACTAAAGCAAGGTTGGCAGGACCCTTTTGTCCCTTCCCCCTCTATCTCCGTAATGGCCTTGCCATTACTGTACTGTACCCTGCCGGCCGGCAGAGCTGGCCGGCAGGGGTATTACTGTACTGTACGTCATTCTACTTCTGGACCTAGTATAGGTTGGGATGTGGAATTGACTAAGGCCATTGCCGGCCGGCTGAGATGCTGGCCGGCAAGGGTCTTATGTTTTCGAGTGCTGCCCGGACCTCTCTTGGTCCCTCATCCATGCCTGCCGACAGAGCCGGACGGCATTGGTCAAGGAAGCCTGAATTAAGTTTCTCCCCTTCCTTATATGCACTCTTTCGGTTGCCGGGCTTGGGGGGTTGTGTACACTCTTATCCCGGCATCCATTCTATTTTCTTCTAGTGCTGTACCTGTCCCGGCAGCCGGCCTATGAGGCCGGCTGCCGGCCTGTGAGGCCGGCAGCCGGGCAGGGGTAGTCTTCTGGTTCTTTTGCTGCCGGCTGGCTTCGGTCTTGGACCTTTGCCGGCCGGCTTATGTCAGTCCTTGTCTGCCGGCCACCAAGAGTGTGGCCGGCAGCTAGGTACTACCTTGTGTAGTTACTGGCCGGCAGTCATTGCCGGCCAACACTGGCTGTTGCTGGCCGGCAGCTACTGCCGCCGGCACAGGCATTTGAACCAGAAGGCTGCCGCCCTATAGCTGTTAAGTAGTATACTTTAAAGCTAATTGTGGTGTGTGCCGGCCGGCAAAGGCAGGCCGGCACACATCCTCCTATACTGTACTAGTATTCTTCTGTATAGCATATACAGTAAGAAGAAAACTATAGTAAAAGTTTAGGTACAGCACTGTATCTTCTAACACTATTGTGTTTTCTTGCACAGTCCTTTGCTGTTGCCCTCAGACAGGAAGCAGAGTCTTCCCCGTCTATTATCCAGGATTTTAAAATCATTGCCTAGGTGTGAGCTCCACCTGTTTCCTCTGGAAACCTTGCATTGGTTACTCTAGTAGAGATAAACCAATTTTGATTTTATTATCTGGAAAGCTGCAACAATGGGTTGTGAGGGAAACACAAGTGTGTGTCTTTCCTTTATGAATTGTTATGCTATACTATGCATATCCAGTGATACATAGTTCACTTGATACTCATGGAAATTTTTTCTCTTTACAGGAGGACCCTCCGAAGTGCGGAAATGTTTTCTGCAATGTCCGTAGCAGGAACCTCTGCGGACATGAGTGTTGTAGGAGACACGCAGCATGCGCTGTCTCCAAGGATGATCTCCAGTATTGGGACCCTCAGGTATGTACTGTATGCACTAACCTGATTACTGAGGCTTTTGATTCCCCTAGAACGACGGAATCAAGGGATATAGCTAGGGAAAAGCTCCGTACTTGGGTAAGGGGCTTCAAGAAGAACACCTCTGGCCCTTATCTTCCTAGTGAGAAGATGAGGGCGTATCTTTTTCCCCAGGCATCAGCTGAAGCAGTGATTCCCCAGCCTCAAGAGGAGATCCCCCAAGACCTAGTCCAGGTGGACGAGGAAGTCGCAGATGCGATGCAAGACATCCAGTTGTGTGACAGGATGTCTGATGTGGATGAAGGTTTGGAAGAAGACCTCCTGGCAGAAGGTCAGGATCAAGTTCAAACCCCGGATGTCGCAGAGGATGGGGTCGACGAGGTGTCGGCTACTCCGGTTCAGATGCCGGAGCCCATCCCCTCAACATCCGCTGGTCTCCCAGTAGAACTGGGACAGGCCCTCTCTTCGATTGTTGGAATGATCCAACAAATGCAGAAGGAGAATCAGGAGAAGGCGGCTGCAATGGAACTGCGTATGCAGTCCCTAGCAGAATCACATGGGCCCCGGAAAAAGCTCAATGTGAAAGACCTTCCCATATGCTCAGATGCTAACCCATGGAGGTATGCTGAGCACATGCCAATGACGACTGGTAAGATCGTCATTTCGGATAAGCTGGGTTCAGTTCTCCTAGAGGAAGTAGAATTCTGGCCCAGCAAGGCATCATATCCGGACTGCTATGTCCGGCTGAGAAAAGAACCAGCTTCAAGGGAGGAGACAGAGCCGAAAGAGGTCATTATTATGGACCATGCTAAGGCTCAAGCCCTACTTTCATCCTCGATGAAAGAGAGGGGCTTCTCGAATTCGAAGGTAGCAGCATTGAGCAAGAAGCTCCCTTCTTTTGTGTCCTCTTCTGATAGAGCCTTCCCCTTTTTACAAAAAGGGTTTGCGGCTGTCCTAAAGGCAATCGAGGCCGGCAAGCCTTGCCCCTCCCTGGAGGAGTGTAAACCCTTGTCGCTGGCTCTGCCTATGGACCACAAGGACTGGAAGGATGTCCATCTGACATTCTCAGTGGGAAAGTTGGAGGCTGATATTGCCGGACGGCAATTCGGCGAGGACCTCCCCAAGTTGTCCGAATTTCTTTTACGAAGAGAGTTCGAGACAAAAGAAAGACTGGCTGCCTCAATGTCTCATCAGACTACTCTTGAGACGATGGCAAGTGACCCTAAGGTCCATGAAATGTTCATGGTTGTGGCTAAGTCTCACCTAGCCACAGTGACGAAGGACCTTTATGGCTTCGTCAAGGCAAGGAGAGCTTGCAGGGAGTTCGTGTTCACCGGGGCTTCGGTGAGACACGAGCCAAGGAAGTTAATATCCTCCAACATTTGGGGAAAAGACCTTTTCCCTACCGATGTGGTCAAAGAGGTTGTTGATAAGGCCGCCGTGGAGAATAGAAACCTTCTCCAGAAGTGGGGCCTGGCTATCAAAAGAAAATCTTCCCCGGATGAGGGTCCTCAACCAAAGAGGAAGAATATGAGGACTAGGCTACCATCTCGGCCAGCCAAGCCTTATAGACAGCAACAGCAACTGCAATTGCCTTTGCCTCCAGTGCCCCAGATGGTGGCACAAACCCCGACTACTTTTCAGTGGGTACCCCAGGCTGTGCCAGGTCAGTCAACCACATTCACCCCAACGTTCGAAGGACAGTCTTCTTCCTTTCGTGCAAAGCCTAGAGGAGCAGCCAGAGGCTCGTCTAGGCGCCCCTCAAGGGGAAGGGGATTCAGAGGTAGTCGTGGTCAAGGAGGCAAGACCTCAGGACGGCAGTCCAAGTGAAACGATACCGGTAGGAGGGAGACTAATGAAATTTTGGGATCGCTGGACCTTCGATCCCTGGGCCCAAAGCCTACTCAAGAATGGACTGGGTTGGAGCTGGTACAGCACTCCACCCCCATGCCTTCGGTTTTTCCAACACTCCACCCCCATTTTGGAGGAGTACGTTCAAGAACTGTTGGAGAAAAATGTGATCCGAAAGGTGAAGTCCATCAAATTCCAAGGGAGGCTGTTTTGTGTTCCCAAGAAAGACTCGGAAAAGCTCAGAGTCATTCTGGACTTGTCACCACTCAACAAGTTCATAGTGAATTGCAAATTCAAGATGCTTACACTGCAACACATAAGGACCTTACTGCCCAAGAGGGCATACTCAGTCTCTATAGACTTGTCAGACGCCTATTGGCACATCCCAATCAGCCGTCGACTCTCCCCCTACCTAGGGTTCAGGCTACAACGGAAACTGTACGCCTTCAGAGCCATGCCATTCGGGCTAAACATAGCCCCAAGGATTTTCACGAAGCTTGCGAGCGCAGCTCTCAAACAATTACGCCTAAAGGGAATTCAGGTAGTAGCCTACCTGGACGACTGGCTGGTGTGGGCAGCATCCGAGACCGAATGCTTACAAGCTTCCAGTCAGGTGATCCAGTTCCTAGAGTACCTAGGCTTCAAGATCAACAAGAAAAAGTCTCGACTTTCTCCATCCCAAAAGTTCCAGTGGCTGGGAATCCACTGGGACCTTTTGTCACACAGTTTCTCCATCCCAATGAAGAAAAGGAAGGAGATAGCGGGCTCTGTCAAGAGACTTCTAGATTCCAAAAGGATATCAAGACGCGAACAGGAGAGGGTACTAGGCTCTCTCCAGTTTGCTTCAGTGACAGACCCAGTGCTAAGAGCACAGCTAAAGGATGCAACCGGAGTTTGGAGAAGGTATGCATCAAACGCGCGAAGAGACCTGAGAAGACCAGTGCCGCCTCGGCTACGTACTCTTCTCAGACCTTGGTCCCAAGCCAGACATCTAAAGAAGTCGGTTCTTCTTCAGCCACCTCCCCCGTCGATGACGATTCACTCAGACGCCTCAAAGGAGGGATGGGGAGGTCACTCTCATCGGAAAAAAGTCCAGGGGACTTGGTCCAAGCTATTCAGGACCTTTCATATAAACTTTCTAGAAGCTATGGCAGTGCTCCTTACCTTAAAGAAAGTCTCCCCGCGTCACTCGATCCACATAAGATTGGTGACAGACAGCGAGGTGGTTGTGAGATGTTTGAATCGACAAGGGTCGAGGTCACCACCTCTCAACCAAGTGATGTTAGCCATTTTCCGATTGGCAGAAAAGAAGAAGTGGTACCTGTCGGCAGTTCACCTTCAAGGAGTCCGCAATGTGACAGCGGACGCTCTATCCAGGTTCACACCGATAGAGTCGGAATGGTCCTTAGACGCAGGATCATTTTCCTTCATTCTGAATCAAGTCCCAGAACTGCAAATAGACCTCTTTGCGACGAAAGACAACAAGAAGTTGCCCCTGTACGTGTCCCCGTACGAGGACCCCTTAGCGGAAGCAGTGGACGCAATGTCCCTCGACTGGAACAGGTGGTCCAGGATTTATCTGTTCCCTCCTCACAACCTTCTGTTGAGGGTCCTCAACAAACTGAGATCCTTCAAGGGGGTAGCGGCAATAGTGGCCCACAAGTGGGCGAACAGTATGTGGTTCCCCTTGGCGTTGGAACTACAGATGAAGTTCGTGCCGCTACCACATCCAGTTCTGACCCAGCGAGTCCAGAAGTCGACTGTCTGCGCTTCATTACAGAAAACCCAGACCCTGCAGCTCATGATTTTCTCGCCCTAGCGGTGAGAAAGCGTTTCGGGATTTCGAGAGCTAGCATAGACTTCCTAGAGGAATACAAGTGCAAATCGACTAGAAGGCAATATGAGTCATCTTGGAGAAAGTGGGTGGCCTTTGTAAAGGCAAAGAATCCGCAGGAGATCTCAACAGACTTCTGCTTATCTTTCTTCATCCACCTCCATGGCCAAGGATTGGCAGCTAACACGATTTCAGTATGTAAATCGGCTTTGATGAGACCCATTTTATTTGCCTTCCAGATCGACCTAGGTAACGAGATCTTTAATAAAGTTCCGAAAGCCTGCGCTAGGCTCAGACCTTCAGCACCTCCAAAGCCCATTTCATGGTCTTTAGACAAAGTTCTTCATTTCGCCTCCCTGTTGAGCAATGAAGAATGTGCGTTAAAGGATTTAACGCAAAAAGTTATTTTCCTATTTGCACTCGCGTCCGGGGCCAGGGTTAGTGAGATCGTAGCCCTCTCGAGAGAGGCAGGTCGTGTTCAGTTCCTGGATGGGGGGGAACTGAACCTGTTTCCGGATCCTACGTTTCTCGCCAAGAATGAGTTACCCACCAACAGGTGGGGTCCCTGGAGAATCTGCCCTCTGAAAGAAGATGCATCTCTATGTCCAGTAGAATGCCTAAAGGTCTATCTTCGTAGAACTTCAGACTTCAAGGGTAGTCAACTATTCAGGGGAGAAACATCAGGCTCAAATTTATCTCTGAATCAACTCAGAGCGAAAATGACATATTTTATTCGCAGAGCGGATCCTGACAGTACACCCGCAGGTCACGATCCGAGGAAAGTTGCCTCATCCCTAAATTTCTTTAATTGTATGGATTTTGAACATCTCCGGTCATACACGGGCTGGAAATCTTCCAGGGTGTTCTTTCGCCACTATGCGAAGCAAGTAGAGGAACTTAAGAGATCTGTGGTAGCAGTGGGTCGTGTAGTTAACCCTACTGTTTAACTCTGCAAGGAACAGTGGTCTTAATTGGGACGATTAAGTCCAGGTTGAGTGTGTAGGTACATACTGTACTACAAACTAAAATGAGGGCACCAAGTGCCTATATAGACTGTTCCTTCCTTCAAAGGTGAACCTCGCATAAGTTCAGACATGTGTGCCAAGCGTTTCTAACGCTAATGTGATTGATTTGTAATACAGATTTTTTATGACTTGATACCTTGGTATCTCATTAAAGTGGTGTTTAATGGTTTTTCTTTCAGATAAACAAGTTCTGTTTACTATCATACTTATGCTTAAAGTTTTGGGTTATCCCCTTTTATATAAATATATATATTTGTTGTTAACCTGTCTGTTTATTATCTGTCAATAAACTTGTTCTTGAGAACCTTGCGTCTCTTTCACCTGTGTCAATTTATTGGTATAATTGAGCATTTAATTCTATGTATCTTATCTGGGATAATTCTGATAGAATTGTTCTGTTTTGCAAGCTATGTTGCATTGGTTTATGTAAGTCCCCTAATGGGAGGACTCCGTCCCATAAAGGGACGAGGGCGGTTTTATTAGTTTCTTCCTATGCGGATATAAACCTTTGTCCAATACAAGTATTGTGCGGATGACTGGTCAATATATTGACGCAGTAGTTCTATACAAACTATGCTTTACTTAATATAGGGCGAGGCCACTATATTAGCTTGCCTGAGATTCATACATAGATATATGTACTCTTCGAGACTTTCCAGAGTCTAGTAGGACTCTTCCCTGTAGGGGGCAGGAAGCTCTAACATAGTTTATAGTTAGTTGAAAAGATGTATAACGGTAACATCTTAGGTCTCTAGGTCTAGTCGACCGGGAATAAATATCTCCGGGGAGTACGGCACGTTCTGAGAATCCACAGATACAGTAATGCTCTGGTACACTTCCATCAGGACGACATGGCTTGAGCCCAAAAAACGGATTTTGAGCGAAGCGAAAAATCTATTTTTGGGTGAGATAGCCATGTCGTCCTGATGGACCCGCCCTTGCCTTTCTAAGAAAGGACTGTAGGACCCCTCCCTACATACAGTATCTGTAGCACCTCGTGTACGCTACAAGGAATACAGATGGCGCCAGGATTGGCGCCAGGCACGCATACGAATCGGGGGATAGGGATGCCTTGGGAGCGGCTCCCCTTTTTCTTTCCCGAATTCGTATCTCGTCAATCTCCCTCCTAACGAGACGAATCTCTATTCAGGTCGTAGATTGCCATGTGACGTGTCTAGAATACGTCCTCTGATATGTCGCGATATCCCTTTCACGAGGGATACTCGCTCCAGGAGTTAGAATTCTGGTACCTTAAGGTAAATTCTCTGGGAATATCGCCGTAGTTGTAATATACCCTAGGAAGCTACCCTATAGGAACTTCCATCAGGACGACATGGCTATCTCACCCAAAAATAGATTTTTCGCTTCGCTCAAAATCCGTTATATATATCTATATATATAATATATATATATATATATATATATATATATATATATATATATATATATATATATTATATATATATCTATATATATAATATACATATATATATATATATATATATATATATATATATATATATTATATATATATAGAACTGCTAAAAGGAAATTATTACTCCTGTTTTTCTTAGCAAATTATTGGAACGTCAAGTTGCTTGTCCCTCATTTGTTTCCTAGCTTACAGCAAATTTTCGTACCCATTTACATTTGGATATACTTTTAAGTGGATAGGCTGTGAAGTGCTGTAATATTCAGCAATGTAATCCACCCTCTATCGCTGATATATATCATCGTCATCGGTCGTTACTAGTCCACTGCAGACCAAAGGCCTCAGACGTTTCCTTCCACTCATGTGTTCATTATCTTTATATGCCAGTCCGCACCAGCTAACTTTCTTATTTCGTCAACCCATCGTTTTCTCTTCCTTCCTTGGCTTCTTTTGCTATCGCTAGGAACCAATCTGTTATTTTTAATGTCCATCTTTATCGGTCATTCTCATTATATGTCCTTCCCATGTCCATTTCTTATTCTTACATGTTATTAGAATAACCCCTGCTTCAGTTTCCTCTCGTATCCATGTTGCTCTTTTTCTGTCTCAATGTTATTTCCATCATTATTCTTTCCGTAGCTTTCTGAGTTGTAACTGGCTTATGTTCTAAGGCTTTAGTAAGGCTCCAAGTTTCTGATGCCTTAGTTAAAACGATAGTACCATCTGATTGAATACTTTTCTTTTTAGAGAAAGTGGCAATTTACATTTCATAATCTCTTTTAGTTTACCAAGTGCTCTTCACCCCATGCTTATCCTTCTTTTGATTTCGTGTCGTGTCCTGGGAAACACTTACTGTCTGTTGCAAATACATACTGTATATTCATTAACAATATATAGAGGTTCGTCCATAACTCTTATTTGTTGTCTCTGCATTTTCATTGAACATTATCTTAGTTTTACTCGTATTCATTTTTAGTCCTGCGGTTTTGCTTTCTCTATTCAAATCTTCTATCGTATTTTGCAATTCCTCCCATAATTCACTAAACACAACTATGTCATCTGTGAATCTTAAGTTGTTAAGGTAATCCCCATTAATATTAATTTCTATTTTCCCTATCTAAATTTTATTAACTACTACTAGGCATGCTGTGAATGACTTAGGAGAGATGGGATCTCCCTGTCTAACTCCTTTCTCAATCGGAATTTTCTCACTATCTTTATGTAGATTTAGGACTGCTGTACTTCATGTGTAGATATTTCATTTGTTCTAATATAAGATTCATCAATTCTTTGTCTTTGAAGGGCTTTCATTACTTCTGAGCTTTTGACGTAATCAAAAGCTTTCTCGTAGTCGGTAAATGCTGTATATAGTAGCATGTCATGCTCTGTTGATTTTTTCATTAACTGGTTAATTGTATGATATGGTCAATTGTTGAATACCCAGTTCAAAGCCTGCCTGCTCTTTTGGTTGATGAAAATCTAGCTGTCTTTTTATTCGGCCTAACATGAACTTTGTAAATATTTCATATATTACTGAGAGTAAACTTATTGGGCGGTAATTTTTCAGGTCATTTGTGTCTCCATTTTTGTGAATTAGTATAGGGATAAAGTTTTTCCAAGCTATAGTTATAGAGCATTCTTGCAGACATTTTGTGAAAAGTTCAGCTAGTTTTACTACCATGAAATCTCTTTCCTCTATTATTAAATCAATTTGGGCCATCTTCTCCTGCTGCTTTGGCTCTTTTGATGCCCTTTAATGCTTTCTTTACTTGTACTACTGTTAGGTTTGGTACCGGCTCAGGTGATTCAATATTTCTATTGAAAAATTTAATTCTTATATCACTATTGTATAGTATTGTATAGAAATCCTCTGCAATTTTTATCACTCCATCTCTACTGTTGTTAATATTTCCATTTTCTTTCTTTAAAGAATATATGGCACAGAAAATAAGTTGCTGAGGGCGTATAAATCATTTGATGCTGGAGATTTATTTGTTTGGTATAAAAGTGGGTTCTACACATGGGTGTTATCATCATGACTGCGAACAAGAATCTATGGAATGAAGCTGCTAATAAGGGTTTAAAGGCCGTTCATGAATGGCAGTTGCATGGGACAGTGACATTGCCCTATCAAGCAGGACAATGCCCTAGAGACTGACCATATATACCATATGATCAGCGCCCAAACCCCATCTTCATCCAAGCTTGGACCAGTGAAGGCCAGGCAATGGCTGCTGATGACTCAGCAGATAGACCTATAGGCTTCCCCAAACCCCTCATCCTTAGCTCACAAGGATGTTTAGGTTGCAGCGACCAAAGTAACAAACGAGTTTGAGCAGGACTCGAACCCTACTCTGGCGTTTACATTTTTCTCCATGAATGTTAATGGGTTGTTTTTCTTTCCTTGGGGGTCACCAGTCTAAATACTAATAAAATCAAATGTTACTCGACATCTTTGGTCAGATTTGGATTTCTGTTCAGAAAGTAAAGACAGA
>NC_090733.1:150044237-150049237 GCF_036898095.1 Palaemon carinicauda
CTCTCCCCTCACCTCTCCTCTCCTCATCCCTCTACCCCCTCCATCCCTATATGCTCTCTCTCTATCTCTCCGTCTGTCTGTGTGTCTGTCTGTCACCCTCGAGTCAATAGAGCATTAACTGATGGGGTAAGTCGGAGCTTTCCGTGTTGAGAGCCGCATTTCATTGAGGAGGGCATCGTTCCCACAGGAATTGGAATGATGAGAATTGCGGAGAAAGACTTAATTCTCACTCTATAGTGAATTTGAGTATCTCTCTCTCTCTCTCTCTCTCTCTCTCTCTCTCTCTCTCTCTCTCTCTCTCTCTCTCTCTCTCTCTCTTGTTTTTACGGTTGAAAATATTGCAATATGCTAATACTTTGCACATTATAAACGTTCGATCATCTCCACTTATATTATTAAATGAATTTCAAATGAAACTTCTAATAATGAATGTGGTATAATTTCTTATTTATTTATTTTTCATTTCCTTCCGGCCAAAATCTTATTCCGAAATTATAGGCGCCGGAACCGGAAGGTCATCCGTACTCTGAACAATGAGGGGAATGTGGGTATTTAACGATCAGCTGGGCACCGCTGTCCCTGACATGTGTAGACTTTTCTACCTCATCTTTCTGCTTAGCATCCTCGTGTTTAGACTTTTCACCCTCATTTTTCTACTTTTCTCCCTTTTCTCTTTATTTTCCCCTCTCGTGATTAGACTTTTCCCTCATCGTTCTATTTTTATCTCACCTGTTTAGACTTTTTTCCCTCATCTTTCTACTGTCCTCTCTCGTGTTTTATGTGTAGATTTTCTCCCTTATCTGTTTACTTTCGTTCCTCGTGTTCAGAATTTTCTCCATAATTTTCTACTTGTCTCCCTTATGTTTAGACTTTTCTCCCTTATCTGTCTACTTTCGTCCCTCGTGTTCAGAATTTTCTCCATCATTTTCGTAATTTTCTCCCTTATGTTTAGACTTTTCTCCCTTATCTGTCCACTTTCATCCCTAGTGTTCAGAATTTTCTCCATTTTCCTACTTTTCTCCCGTATGTTTAGACTTTTCTTCCCTATCTATTTACTTTCGTCCTTCGTTTTCAGAATTTTCTCCGTCATCTTTCTACTTTTCTCCCTTATGTTAAGACTTTACTTCCCTCTCTGTCTACTTTCGTCCTTCGTGTTCAGAATTTTCTCCCTCATCTTTCTACTTTTCTCCCTTATGTTTAGACTTATTCTTCCCTATCTGTCTACTTTCGTCCCTCGTGTTCAGAATTTTCTCCTCCATCTTTCTACTTTTCTCCCTTATGTTAAGACTTTACTTCCCTCTCTGTCTACTTTCGTCCTTCGTGTTCAGAATTTTCTCCCTCATCTTTCTACTTTTCTCCCTTATGTTTAGACCTTTCTTCCCTCTCTGTCTACTTTCATCCGTCGTGTTCAGAATTTTCTCCGTCATCTTTCTACTTTTCTCCCTTATGTTTAGACTTTTCTTCCCTATCTGTCTACTTTCGTCCTTCGTGTTCAGAATTTTCTCCGTCATCTTTCTACTTTTCTCCCTTATGTTAAGACTTTACTTCCCTATCTGTCTACTTTCGTCCTTCGTGTTCAGAATTTTCTCCCTCATCTTTCTACTTTTCTCCCTTATGTTTAGACCTTTCTTCCCTCTCTGTCTACTTTCATCCGTCGTGTTCAGAATTTTCTCCGTCATCTTTCTACTTTTCTCCCTTATGTTTAGACTTTTCTTCCCTATCTGTCTACTTTCGTCCTTCGTGTTCAGAATTTTCTCCCTCATCTTTCTACTTTTCTCCCTTATGTTTAGACTTTTCTTCCCTATCTGTCTACTTTCGTCTTTCGTGTTCAGAATTTTCTCCGTCATCTTTCTACTTTTCTCCCTTATTTTTAGATTTTTCCTCCCTATCTGTCTACTTTCATCCGTCGTGTTCAGAATTTTCTCCGTCATCTTTCTACTTTTCTCCCTTATGTTTAGACCTTTCTTCCCTCTCTGTCTACTTTCATCCGTCGTGTTCAGAATTTTCTCCCTCATCTTTCTACTTTTCTCCCTTATGTTTAGACTTTTCTTCCCTATCTGTCTACCTTCGTCCTTCTTGTTCAGAATTTTCTCCCTCATCTTTCTACTTTTCTCCCTTATGTTTAGACTTTTCTTCCCTATCTGTCTACCTTCGTCCTTCTTGTTCAGAATTTTCTCCCTCATCTTTCTACTTTCTCCCTTATGTTTAGACTTTTCCTCCCTATCTATCTACTTTCGTCACTCGTGTTCAGAATTTTCTCCGTCATCTTTCTACTTTTCTCCCTTATGTTTAGACTTTTCTTCCCTATCTGTCTACCTTCGTCCTTCTTTTTCAGAATTTTCTCCCTCATCTTTCTACTTTCTCCCTTATGTTTAGACTTTTCCTCCCTATCTATCTACTTTCGTCACTCGTGTTCAGAATTTTCTCCCTCATCTTTCTACTTTTATCCCTTATGTTTAGACTTTTCTTCCTTATCTATCTATCTACTTTCTTCCCTTGTATTCAGAATTTTCTCCATTTTCCTACTTTTCTCCCTTATGTTTAGACTTTTCTCCCTTATCTGTCTACTTTTGTCCCTCATGTTCAGTATTTTCTCCATAATTTTTCTACCTTCCACCCACATGTTTAGAATTTTCTCCCTTATATGTCTACTTTCGTCCTTCGTGTTCAGAATGTTCTCCATCTTGTTTCGACTCTTTCCATATTGTGTACATTTTTTTTCTGTAATGTTTAGACTTATTTCTCCTCTTTAGATTTCTCTCCATCATGTTTGGATTTTTTCTCTTGTTTAGAATTTCCTCTGCCTGTTTAGTTTTCTCTCTCATGTCCAATCTTTCTTTCCACCTGTTCAGACTTTCTATCTCATGTCTAGACGTTCCTCCATCATTTTTAGACTTTTGTCCCTTATGATACCTTTCCCCCTTATGCTTAAATTTTTCTCCAATGTATAGACTTCATATCTCTCATGTTTAGTTTTTGTTCTCTTTATCCATCATGTTCAGACTTTTCTCATAAGCTTAGAGTATCTCACTCAATCTCACTCATGTTTAAATTTTTCCTTCCTAATATTTGACATGGTTATTGCGTCAGTATTCTTAACCTCAAATTTACACATATGAGTGTGTAAATATGAAATAAAAAGTATACACACACATGCACACACACACACACACACACATATATATATATATATATATATATATATATATATATATATATATATGAATTTGTATGTACGTATATACATTATATCACCCTTGAACAATTTTCTGTGAAAAAATGGCTCATAGTTAAAACAACACTGCAGTCACTTGACACATTATTATTTTTGCTGTCAAATCTTGGATCAGACGCTGAGCATAAATCTTCCGCAACATAAGGCCTCACATTCACCTCAAAGAATGCTTACCAACTCTCTCTCTCTCTCTCTCTCTCTCTCTCTCTCTCTCTCTCTCTCTCTCTCTCTCTCTCTCTCTCCGTGGCATTCAACTCCATTGTGGCTTCGTTCTAACGTTTTTCAGGATATTGAGGATCTTGCTTTCGTATTCTAGCCATATATAAAGAACTGCTCTATAAACGCCTTCGAATTCTATCATCTTTTTATCAAGTTATCATCCTCCATTCTTTCTACGGGATCGAACCACCTCAAAACACTCTGGTCGATCATTTTAATAAGGTAATTTGATTTTCATAACTACATATCTTAATATTTCTTACCCTTTTAAGTTCTTCCTATGTAAATTGTATTACATGAACAATTCACACCTACAGCTTCAAACATTTTGATATCACTTACATTATAACGTGCACAACTGACCTCCTTACATACATTGAAACTTTATATATCATACAGACTTGAGTGAATATTCTATAGGTATATTTTGAGATAATTAAAATAACACCATTTCTTTATTTTCACTACTGTATAACTTGAATAATCTCGAATATTTCTTGCACTTTCAAAATATGTGACATAAAAAAAATTGAAAATAGCTGTGATTAAGTTGAGCAATGTAATAAGTAGACGTTTTTCTCTTTCTATTATAGCTTTTAAAACAAGTGAAATCAACTTTATTAATTTTTAAATATCTGAATTTAGACAAATTTCTTTTTTACTTTCAAACTAGTAAAATTCCCTTAGCATATATTCAACTGTCGTTTTTAAAGTAGTTGAAATTATTACCGATGTTCTTCGTAGCTCTTCTAAATAAGGGTTTACAAGACAAGTATTTCACGTTTAAATATTCAATTAAAAAATCTTTTGACATTTATTATTCCTTGGTGAAAAACACGATTTAACCAATAGAGTTCTCTTGCTTGAGGGTACACACTGGCACACTATTCTAATTTCTTTTCCTCTTGTTTTGTTAAAATTTTTATAGTTTATATAGGAGATATTTATTTCAATGTTGTTGCTGTTCATTAAATGTTTTCTTTTTCTTTGTTTCCTTTCCTCACTGGGCTATTTTCCCTGTTGGAGCCCCTGGGCTTATAGCATCCAGCTTTTCCGACTAGGGTTGTAGCTTAGCAAGTAATAATAATAATGATAATCTATTGAAACAAAGCGTAACTAATAGCAGCTAAATTGAATACAGATACATGAAGCTAATTCAATCGTAATTGCATGTGGGCGGCACGTGTGCTCGCGTGCGCGCTCTGATAAAAGTGCGAGCGTACGACGCACCTACGATGTAAGTTAGCTAACGACCATTATAAGGGATTTCCTGCCTTCGCATGTTTGCGTTTCGCGTCACGTGCGATAAAAAAAAAATAAAGTAATTAAAATATGCGTAGGGTTGTGGTGGCCGATGTGATAACGTCTCTGATTGGTGAACGGCAAAATGGGATTCGAGTTACGCTCAAACTCGTTAGTTTCTTTGGTCGCAGCAAGCTCACCATCCTTGTGAGCTAAGGAGGGGGTTGGGGGAGGTCTATCTGCTGAGTCATCAGCAGCCAATGCCTGGCCCTCCTTGGGTGGAGAGGGGTCTTAGTTACTGATC
>NC_090733.1:150056737-150081737 GCF_036898095.1 Palaemon carinicauda
GCCCAGTGAAGAAAGGAAACGGAAATGAATATACTACAATATAAGTAATAAACAATCAAAATAAAATATTTTAAGAATAGTAACAACATTAAACTAGATCTTCCATATACTGTATAGAATATAAAAACTTAACAAAATAAAAGGAAGAGAAATGAGATAGAATAGAGTGCCTGAGTTCTCAGGCAAGAGAACTCTAATCCAAGAAAGTGGAAGGTCATGGTACAAAGGCTATGGCACTACCGAAGACCAGTTAACAATGGTTTGATTTTAGAGTGTCCTTCTCCTAGAAGAGCTGCTTACCATGGCTAAAAAGTCTATTTTACCCTTACCAAGGGTAAAGTAGCTACTGAACAATTATAATGTAGTAGTTAACCCTTGAGCTAAGAATATTTGTTTGATAATCTCAAGTGTTGTCAGGTGTATGAGGACAGATGAGAATATGGAAGGAATAGGCCAGACTCTTCGGTGTATGTATAGGCAAAGACAAAATGAACGGAACGAGGGGGAGCCAAATAGTACTGTCTGGCTAGTCAAAGGACCCAATAACACTCTAGTGGTTGTATCTCAACGGGTGGCTGGTGCCCTTGCCTACCTACTACCTACTACCTACTACAAACTGTTGTTTAGCCATGCATACAGTGTTTGTCTCGATTTTAGTTTCTTCACGATGGAGTAAGGAAATGAGGTTTTGAAAGTCATGTAAGTTGCTTTGAAATAACTTTTGACCATCTTTTTATTATGGCTTACTATCGTAATTTATTTATATGGCATTAACGACATTTCGAACTCTGGAAGTTCTATGGGTTAAGGTTTTGCTATTGGCTACATTGGCTCTCTGACAAGCAATGACCAGTAAGTCCTTCATCTTTTGTTGATTAACTATTCTCTCCACAATAACTTAACTCGTTTTATGTGTATAGAAAAGTATGTAGATCTTGCAGGGATCGACATCATTATGGGCTATGTCGCATTATCACATGTGTTAGCTTTATTTATTCTACACCATCATTATCATCACAGTGATATTTCTTTCTGAATAAATGTTATAGTTTCCTTAAATATACTTTCAATCCTTTCTGGTTTACGGTAAAACCGATGGAAACCAAACGATAAGATTTTATCTTTAACTACATTTTCTTTGCAAGTTATTGATTACTGTACCATTAAATTAGAACATTTTTTTTTTTTACGAAATAATTACATAACTTTTATTATTAAAGAAAACGTAATATTGATATATCAATATTTGTTCTTATTAATAAAGCTATAATAATGTCACAATACTTACTGTGCTCATTAAGAAGTTTGAAATATCCTCCCTAACCAATATAGCCAGCATTCATAAACATATAAGACTTCGTTATATAATCGGAGGTACATATGTTCATCTATTCGCACTTACATTCTACGCAATTGACGCTGTACATTTCTGAGTGTTACAGAAGGAATGGGCCAAGTTTGTGATGGTAAACTGTAGAAGGATTTTAAGAGTAAAATGTTCAGAGAATTGGCATCAGGTACTATTATTATTATTATCATTACATGCTTTGCTATAACTCTATTTGGAAAATCAACAATGCTATAACGCAAGGGCTCCAAGAGGGGGAACATAGTGAGGAATGGAAACAAGGAAATAAATAAACAATAAGAGAAGTAATAAACAATAAAAATATTTTAAGAACAGTAACAACATTAAGTTATATCTTGTATAATTAACCTATAAAGATTAAAAAAAAAACAAGAGGAAGAGAAATAAGATAGAACAGCGTGCCCAAGTGTACCCTCAAGCCGTGGAAGACCATGGTACAGAAGCTATGGCACTAACCAAGAGAATAAGTTTGATTTTGGAGTGTCAATTTACATTTATTTGTGGAAGGTTTATTTACCGTAAATCATTAACGCATTGGTGATGCTTATCAATAATTACAGGTATTTCAATAATACTAATTATCTCTGGTTGTAGTCAGAGAATTTTAGTACATGGTGAAAAAAGTAATATCAAGTATCAGATAATGGAATGATCTGATCTGGTGTTTGAATCAGCGAAGCTTCAAAATACAAACTTGTTGCAATTTCTTTTCTTTTCAATAGCATGACATAAGTCTCATTTCCTAGTTTAAATAGGACTGATCTATTTAACGTTGTTACTGATCTTAATGCATTTTATTTCTCATTTGTAGTTTATTCGATGTTTCGTTACTTTCCTTTTGGTAAGGGTAGAAGACACTCTTTAGCTATGGTAAGCAGCTCTTTTACGAGAAGGACTCTCCAAAATCAAACCATTGTTCTCTAGTCTTGGTAGTGCCATAGCCTCTGTACCATGGTCTTCCACTGTCTTGGGATAGAGTTCTCTTGCTTGAGGGTATACTAGGGCACACTGTTCTATCTAATTTCTCTTCCTTATGTTTTGTTTTGAAGTTTTTATTGTTTATATAGGAAATATTTATTTTAATGCCGTTACTATTCTTTAAATATTTTATTTTTCCTTGTTTCCTTTCCTCACTGGGCTATTTTCCCTGTTGGGGCCCCTGGGCTTATAGCATTGTGCTTTTCCAACTAGGGTTGTAGTTTAGCATTTAATAATAATAATAGTAATAATGATAATAATAATCTTCGCACTGAAACGTTTTACCGTATTGGAGTCATTAGTCTTGTAGCATTCTGCTTTTCCAGTTAGGGTTGTAGCTTCGCTAATAATAATAATAATAATAATAATAATAATAATAATAATAATAATAATAATAATAATAATTCTGGCTTCCTGCACTCTTCGATCAGCTGATGCTTTCCTATGGAGCAAGACAAATAAGGCTGAGTAATAAAATCCCCCCTCCATGATGATTATGTCTGCCATAATTATATAGACGTTTTACCCTAAGGAAGCTATCGAAGATTTATTGGCCTTTTAATGCTTCTTTTTTTCGTTATGGACTGTTTTCCCTTCGGTGGGAGTCCTGTGTGCAAATAGCATTCTGCTTTCCAAAATAAGGACACAGTTTGCATTATAATAATAATAATAATTCATAATAATAATAATAATAATAATAATAATAATAATAATAATAATAATGAGATACGTGTCATATATCAGATTCGTTATTATTATTATTATTATTATTATTATTATTATTATTATTATTATTATTATTATTATTATTATTATTGTAAGCTGAGCCCCAAAAATATATTTCTTAAGTAATCATGTATACCAATAACGTCAACGATTTTTTTTTTCAATTTCCTTTTCCTTAATGAGTCCTTCTAAAGTACTTACATTTAAATATTTTGTCATATCAGATACGATTTCTCTAAATTTAATTTTGTATTAGTTTTGTATTTTTCTCTTTCCCTTTGCATATATATATATATATATATATATTTAATTGCTTTAAATGTGTCCCTCTTTAGTTTAATGTATGTATAATGTTTAATAATGTATACATGTTTCAAGAATTTTTTTTTCATATATGTTAAACTTTTATATTAATACATACAAAATGTATTGTTATTGTAGAATAATAAGTATATTTTGTATCTCCTTTAACGATTTGAAGAATATGAAATGTATATACATCCACAAGTCTTTGTTAGCTCTCTCTCTCTCTCTCTCTCTCTCTCTCTCTCTCTCTCTAATCAAATTTACTAATTGCATCGTGAAAAGAAGATGGAAATAGGCGTGGTTTTTTCGAGATTTACGAGATAATCTCGGTATCGAGTTTCAGTAACTAGACTAATTTTAAGGCTTATTTTCAAATTAGTTTTTTTTTTTCATTTTTGTAATTTAACAGAATAATACATTTATGAAGAGATGTTAAAAAACAACGAAAAATTAATAAGCCTTAGATTGCGATCTTTATACATATCGACCATCGTCGGATTTTGTCGAAATATGACAGTTCAATATAATAAGGTCCTCTTCGAATTTTCGTCACGTATTTACTTATTGGTGTTGATTTTAAGATTATTGTAAGAAAATGTTTGCAAATATATTTCATCCTTAATTAAAGCACTCAGGTTTTTCTTTACACAGTTTAGTTACTTAAGTTGTAATCTTAGACAGTAATAATAATAATGGTAATAATAATTATATTATTATTATTATTATTATTATTATTATTATTATTAAGTATTTCTATCAGATTTAAAATAAGTCATGACAGCATAAATAAACATGCGAACGTGCACAAAACACGGACATCACACTCGCAGAAGACGAGACATGCGTATTGTCTCATCCCCTACAGAGCGTTGCTCAAATTTCCGGAGTTGTCCAAAGATAATAATCAGATTTAATTTTAGTAAGAGCCTGTAAAGGACAAAGATGGTTTGGAAAATGCGTAGCTATACAAGGGAAAAAGATAATGGCCAAAGGGGGGTGGCTAGACACGGGTCCCTGGGGCTGGAGGGATGGGGAAGTCCCATCTCCCTCCCGGTATAATTGGGTAATATGGTCTGCGCACGCGTCACTTTATCTGCCTCCCATTGTCTATCATCCTTCGTAAGAACATTATCGTATTTTTATCCCTTGTCATCCACTTCTATATCCTTTTCTCTGGTTGGAGGGGAAGGGGGTGAGGTCCATCTACTAGACACCATTAGAAGCTTCCTCTTTCTTTTTTCCTTTTTTCTGTACCCCTTCTGAGGCAGGCTGCAGGCTCTTGTGCAAGGCTGCAGGCGGTTTCCTCATCGTGCGTTTTTAACACATTGTGCGATGGCCTTTCATGTTCGTCTTGTGTCTATCATTCGTTAGATAACTTCATTAATTATTGAACCTGTTATCCGCGGGCTATATCGTCAAGCTTTCATTTATGCATTATATATTACAGCTGATATTTCTTTGTAGTATATATACTCTTACGAAGCTGGTCTAGCTTAGAGTAAATAATTTATTGATGTATTTCATATATATAATATCTTCAGTTATGGATAGAGGAGATGAAAGAATGGCCCCCAGTCCTGGGCGTAGCGGGTGCTAAGATTCTCCCGGTTTATAGATATCAAGACAGAGACGACTGGTGAAATCTAACCGTGGCCCTTTGCGTCAATAGGCATAGGATATGATGATGATGATGATGATTTTATTTATGTATTTCATATGTGTTTGAAGAGGTGAATAGCAAGCTCATAAGATGAGTTCCTCTCATGTAGGCAGAAGTTTGTTATGTAAATTACGTAAGACTTTGGTCCTTAATTTATTTGCATTTTTCATTTAAGTCAGCTTATGTAGATTTGCGCTATTCTTAAGAATTACCTTTTTATTTCACATATTTTGTTACAAAGTCTTGCGTAGTATGTTTAAGAGTGCTATATGATCCATACAAGATATGAACAATGGCTTATGTAAATCTTTTTATATTTTTATGAGGTATTTTCTCACAGACATGACGTTTGTAAGAAAATACGCAATTCTTATATTTGCCAGATGTTTTGGAAGGTTCTCGAAAACCCTAGTGTTAGATTTTATTTTTTTATATTTTCTGAGGACCAAGGTAGGCAGAGTTAGCTGAGAGAGTGTCGTCTTGCAACATGTTCATTGGTAAACGTCCGAGAGTTGCCTGAAACCAAGGTTTGCCCCCCTGAATTTTTATCTAGTTGATAACTCTGCATTTCCTTTAAGCCAGCCCCCAAGACACGAGAATAATCTATCAGAATATTCGAGAAGTTACTAAATTCATATATGAGCGCCCCCCCCCCCCAGGGATGCGTGGGGCAGAAGAGAAACAGTCGTCCTGTGAAAGAGCCAAAGTTAATTCCCTGTCTCTCTCCCAGTGCCTTTAGTGAGTCCTCTCCAAAGTGATTACGTTTAATTACGACATATATCGTGTGTAATGTGGTAAAATGTTAGGAAAGATGTCAAAGGCGATTTTAAATTTATTGTGTTGTGGTGAGTGTTGCCATTATGTAAATCTTTGTAACTGGCCCAGCAAGATTTATGAAAATACATGAAGTTAGTAAGTTTATTAGTTACTTTATGTAAGTTCTTTAAGAGTTTAAGCATTAGAATGTAATTATTTCTTTTGTCTTAGTCTAAGGTTTTATTCAGATTTCATATTTCGAGTCGAGTGATTATATAATTTTCCGAGTGTAATTATTTCTTTTGCCTTTGTCTAAGGTTTATTCAGATTTAATGTTCCGAGTCAAGTGATTATATAACTCTCAAAGTGTAACATCCCTTTTGTCTTAATCTAAGTTTTTTGCTCAGACTTAATATTGCAAGTTTTTTTTTTCCAATGTAAATTTTTTCAAAGTGCTGTAATTTATATAGAATATATTTATTTTGGTAAAGAGTGTATTGTTTCAATCACCAGTGTTTATGTCATACTCGCTCGTATCCTGATAATGAATTGAAGTGAGAAGTTGTTTGAATAGATTGTAATAATAATTACCCAGTATTGTTTTGAGTGTACTTAAAAGACCTATGGATATTCAGTGTTTTTATATATTGCTGTCTGGGAGTTATATAATAGTCTGAGAGCTTGGGTATTAATATTTTCAAGTGTAACAGATTTGATGTAAAAACAAACAGGTGAGTTTGGAACTCGAGAGGTTGTATAGCTTGCCAGCCATAATATATATAGTATTAAATTTTGGGGTCACAGACACGGGACCATAGTGTAATATATATATACGTATACTGTATATATATATATATATATATATACATACTGTTTATATTTTTATATAAATATTGATTAGATACATAAACTGTATATGTACTGCATATCTATCTATCTATCTATCTATCTATATGTATGATATATATATATATTATATATATATATATAATATATATATATATATGTGTGTGTATATATATATATATATATATATAACTAAAAGGTTCTTAGCAATCCATTCAAACCCTCTTTATGAACCCAGTTTCATTCCAACCGTTAGCGTACAATCGATCACCTATTTTTTAACTCTTTGTCTAGTATGGTTCGGATGAGTAATATTTTTTTTCTTTCGTATTTGTTAGAATAAATACTGAAAACTAAGAGCAATAATCACTGTAACATATCAGAAAAGACAATTGGTCAGAATTTGGTTGAGAAAGTTGAATAGATAATAGAAAAACCGATAGGAAAAGAACAAAATGAATTTAGACAAGAGGATGTGTGCATTTAGAAACAATTATGTTGGAAGTTTGAAATAGAGGGATTATGATTTACATGAAAAACATGAATATCTAAAAAAAAGCTTATAACAGAATCGATGAGTAGGTAGGGTGAAAGGTGTTAAGAATTCAATATATATATATATATATATATATATAACAAGTTAACAAGTGTTGAGTGATTAAAAGTTTATCATGATGAAAATGAAATAGAAAATGTAGTTTGAAGGCAATGATGTATTATTTCTTCATGCCTGCTCGGTATCTTTAGCGATACAGTGATGGTGCAGGTCAGGGAAAATGAGAGTTGAATGTGGATTACCTTGGTAAGAGTGTGTTACTCAGAGAGGTACACTCAGAAACCACAATTTCCCTCAAATATCCTAAACTATCGTGTTGTCGTTAGGAAAGGGGAAGGTGTAGGGAGGGTTGAATCTGCTGTATGTGTGTGTGTGTGTGCGCGCGCGCGCATATCTACCTAAATATTTAGCCGTCATATTTGACGGGTCGCGTATACAAGAGTGTAAATATATATATATATATATATATATATCATCTACGCCTATTGACCCAAAGGTCCTCGGTTAGATTTCGCCAGTTGTGTCTAGAGCTTTTAAATCAATACTTCTTCATTCATCATCTACTTCACGCTTCATAGTCCTCAGCTATGTAGGCCTGGGTCTCCCAACTCTTTTAGTGCCTTGAGGAGCCTAGTTGAAAGTTTGGTGAACTATATATATATATATATATATATATACATATATATATATATATATGTATATATATATATATATGTATATATATATATATATATATATATATATATAACGATAATAATAATAGTAATGACAATGATAATAATAGTCTCGGGTGGTACCATAACCTCTGTTCAACGGTCTTTTACTGTCATGGGTTACAGGTCTCTTGCTTGAGGGTACACTCGGGCACACTATTCTATCTTCTTTTGCTTCCTCTTGTTTTTTGAAGTTTTTATAGTATATATATTAAAGATCCCTTTTAATGTTGTTACTGTTCTTAAAATATTTTATATCAATTGTTAATTACTTGTTTTGTAGTTTATCTATTTCGTTATTTCCTTTCCTCACTTGGCTATTGTCCCTGTTGGAGCCCTTGATCTAGTAGCGTCCTGTTTTTCCAACTAGGGTTGTAGCTTAGCTAATAATAATAATAATAATAATAATAATAATAATAATAATAATAATAATAATATGTGTGTGTTAATATTACTAACCTTGTATGGAAAAGCAGAATACTAGAAGCACAAGAGTTCCCACAGGGAAAGTACCCCAGTGAGGAAAGTATATATGGGAAAAGCAAATAAACTATATAAGTAATGAAAGAAAATTAAAAAAAAAATTTAAGACCAGTAACAACGTTAAAATAGATAAGTCATATATAGACTATACTACGAGACATGTTAACGTGTTCAACAGAAAAGAATTTACGTGAAGTTTGAACTTCCGAATTTTCATTGTTTTAACCGTTGTATTAGGAATATCATTCCACAATCTGGTCTTAGGTGGAATCAAAGTTCTAAAATACTTTGAAGTATTGTGCCTTGTGATTAGAATTAAGTGCATAGCTAATTTAGTACTAAGTATATGATAGCACAGTCTGGGAAGGTCTGAGCGCAATGACCTGGATTATGAAAAATCTCATCCAACAAGCATAAAGAGTCAACCGAATGCCCGTGCCACACAATATCCAGATCAAGAGTAAGGAATTTAATAGACTCAAAGTTTTTGCCCAGCAAGTTAAGATGACAGCCAGCAGCTGAATAACAGACAGGAGAACGGTACTCTAAACAAGGTAGGATGAAAGAATTAAAAAATTTCCTCAAGGATAGCTTGGTCACTTAAAATCTCAAAAGTCTTTCTCCATAAGCCTTTTTTTGTGCAATTGATGAAGAAAAAGACCGAATGTAGATAGTAGGTTTGCCATGGCACCAGCCACCCATTGAGATACTACCGTTAGAAAGTTATGGGAGTCCCTTGACTGACCAGACAGTACTACATTGGATCCTTCTCTCTGGTTACGGTTTACTTTCCCTTTGCCTACACATAAACCGAATAGGCTGTCATATTCTTTACAGATTCTCCTCTATCCTCATACACCTGACAACATTGAGATTACCAAACAATTCCTCCTCACTCAAGGGGTTAACTACTGCACTGTAATTATCCAGTGGCTACTTTCCTCTTGGTAAGGGTAGAAAAGGATCTTTAGCTATGGTAAGCAGCTCTTCTAGGAGAAGGACACCCCAAAATCAAGCCATTGTTCTCTAGTCTTGGGTAGTGCCATAGCCTCTGTACCATGGTCTTCCACTGTCTTGGGTTAGAGTTCTCTTGATTGAGGGTACACTCGGGTACAGTATTTTATTTAATTTATCTCCTATTTATTTTGTTAAAGTGTTTTATATAAGAATTGTTTATTTTAATGTAACTGTTCTTAGATATTTTATTTTTCTTTGTTTCCTTTGCTAACTGGGCTATTTTCCCTGTTGCGGCTCCGGGTTTATAATATCCTGCTTTTCCAGCTATGGTTGTAGCTTAGCAAGTAATAATGAAAATAATAAAAAATAATAATGATAATAATAATAATAATAATAATTATTATTATTATTATTATTATTATTATTATTATTATTATTATTATTATTAGTCAATTTACAATCATTACACATAAAATTTTAAAGTTGTGAATAGTTAGAAATACATTATAAATGTGGAGATATGGATGTTGAGGAGCTATAGTTGTTGATCTACTTACGATCATGTTTCAAGTTTTGTTAGAGCTCAACTTCATGGCCAAAATTTGTATCATGTACAAATTTAGCTTGATCTCTATTACTGTATTCAGCATCTATAGGGTTATATTCAGGAGATGAAATTGATGCAAAGAGAGTAGCATCATCTGCATGTGCAATGAGCGTGTTTTCTAGGCCAAACCACATATCATCCACTGAAAGTATTAAAAGTAATTGGCCAAGAACACCACCCTGAGGAACACCAGACATTACCTTCCTATAGCCACAATGGTGGTCATTAACAATTACTGTCTGCCATTTATTACTTAAAAAACAAAACAAATCAAAAACTATTCTAATCTGTTTAAATTTGCCAAAAGACGTTCAAAACCTTTAGATAATGTGGTATACTGGGAATTGGGAGGTCATCAGCAGTGCTAGGGCTACTGTAAAACTATTTACTGATTGGAGTAACGTAACCAAGTCTCAAAATATTGAAAAAATATACCTTGCTAACATGCGTAAAGTGACAAGAACTTGGGAGCTAAGGAATCAGCTGTTATAAAAAAAAAGCTAAAAAGGGAGATACGTTATGGCTCTATACCCCCATAAGCATCATGTATATATATAGATATGTATATATATATATATATATATATGTATGTATATATATATATATATATATATGTGTGTGTGTGTGTGTGTGTGTGCAAAATGTAATGGGATACTGCTCCTATGTTAGGTCATGCTGGGTGCTTGTGTCTGTTTTCCTTGGAAAATGTGTATTTTGCAGTCTGTCTCAACTAACTACAAAGCTATATATATATATATATATATATATATTATATATATATATATATATATATATATGATAGAGGTACTGCAGGGGGAAATAAATCTTTAATTTAAATAGTGTTTGTGATTGCAAACGCAAATTATATAACTAGTGATTGTATTAAATATACACTTATATTATTGGCTTCAATTATCCTCAACGTATTTTATCATACTGCTCACATATAAGATAGAATTCATTGTTTCGTGTGTTATAGTTTTTAAAACGTAACCAGCATTGTTTACCTTTAATGAAAACGACCACTATGGTACGTTTTCTATGACAGCGCGTGAACTGAGAATGAGAAACCTTGTCAACCTCGGTAAGATGACTCCTAAGGGGTTTCTCCATGATTCTGATCATACTCCACAATTATTAGTAAAATAAATTAAACTTTCTTGATATTCAATTCAATATTAACATATGAGTGTGATTGATAGCAGTTTAGATTGCGAATTTCATAAAGTTAATGGGCAGATTGTAAAAGGGAGTTTCCCAATTTATCCAACAGTGGAGGGTTGGTTTAGGTGCCTGATGTATGAAAGTTGTCAGAATCTTAAGATTATAATATAACATAGTTATTGTGGTGAAAGGATTAATGTGGTAAATAGATAATTTACATTGACACATTTTTAATTTTTTAACCAAGTTTAGTTAGTTAATTGTCTGAATGCAGTGATTGGCAACACTGAGAGCGACATTCCATCACAAGGAAGCAAACAAATGTCACATATTGGAAGAGGGTGCATAAAATTTTAGTTTATTTCTAAGTAATATACACAAAGCGTACATATGACGCATATTATCATAGAAATATGTATGATGAACTAAGAATCGTTAAGTAGAATGGCTTTTATTTATTGTTATTGCATGTTACAGGCGAAACGTGGCATAGTGGACGTAGTAAGTTGGTGGCATGTTGGCGTTACTCCAGAAGCTACTTTGATATATATATTATGTCCCATCTCACCAACGCCTCACACCATGTTTAATAGGTGGCCTCCATCACCTTCCTGGCCAGTTTTACTCAATATTTCTAAATGCATTTAAAGAAAAGGCGTACCAGATAGGGGAAACTACTTACTATTAACCACATTATTTGAACAACATTACAGTAAATGTTATGGCGTACGGATTCGCGTTCATTTGTGAATAAGGAGTAAAGCACACACACACACACACACACACACACACACACACACATAAGAGAGAGAGAGAGAGAGAGAGAGAGAGAGAGAGAGAGAGAGAGAGAGAGAGAGAGAGAGAGAGATGTATTACAGCAAGGAGGGTTTAAAGAATTATAAATTATCGTCATACACGTTTATAATGCTATGTATACATACGAGAGAGAACAATGATATACACTTCCATCTTCCTTGTTTTGCTTCATAATAGTTGTGATTTACTTCCACCAAATTCTAATCTAGCCGTAAAGGAAAACAAGTAAAGTTCCTACTTTTTACTCCTATCATCAAGTGGGTGATGGTGGACCACAGCCATGCCTTATAGTCTATGTCGTGACCTTGACATTTGATTTAAAATCAGATTTCTCGCACTGCGTTGGATTTCGGTGGCACAAATTATCCTATACTAAAAATAAAGTTGCATTGAAGTCTCAACCACGAGTTGTAATGGCTGAAAGAATTACTGCGCATTTTTGGTGTAGTGCCATAGCCCCTGTACCATGGTCTTCCACTGTCTTGGGTTAGAGTTCTCTTGCTTGAGGGTACAATCGGGCAGGCTATTCTATCTTCTTGTTTTGTTAAAGTTTTTATAGTTTATATAGGAAATTTTTAATTTTATGTTGTTAATGTTCTTAAATATTTTTTCCTTATTTGCTTTACTAACCGGGCAATTTTTTTGTTGGGGCCCCTGGGCTAATAGCATCCTACTTTTCCTACTGGGGTTGTAGCTTAGCAAGTAATAATAATAATAATAATAATAATAATAATAATAATAATAATAATAATAATAATAATAATAATATTGATTATTATTATTATTATTATTATTATTATTATTATTATTATTATTAAAATTTATGGATGGGTTTAATTCAATCTGATTATGGGCAGTGCTGCACGGGTTAGTATGAATCAATTAGAGAATCAATTAGAGTAAATATGTGGGAGGATTTTATGTTTATTCCTGTACATCTACGAACGCATGATATTTAAATACGAACCCTTTTATTTTCGTACATATATAAATTAATATTTACTTAAGTATGCCATTCGTATCTGTGCCTATATTTTACATATTCTTCATCCCAAGATTTTCAAGAAGATAAATGATTAACGAAGAATTTTCCCATATGTGTTATGAAACAATCTTCCTGAGAGAGAGAGAGAGAGGAGAGGAGAGAGAGAGAGAGAGAGAGAGAGAGAGAGAGAGAGAGAGAGAGAGAGAGAGAGAGAGAGCTCCCTGGTTGGTCCTCCTGTCTCCTGGCGCCAGGCTTGTGAATGGGTTAGCCTACTTTGGCGCCAGCGGTCCTTTCCTCCCTTATAACGCCCGCCATACGTGTGGGTGGAGGGCTTGGCGCCATTCTTTCTTGTTTTACGTGCACGGTTATGATCCTCTGTGTGTGTGCGTGCGTGCGCGCCCAAGTGTGTATGTGTGTGCCTGCGCGCGCAAGTGAGTCGTCTTCCAAATTTTTTCTTGACCCTTCCTGGCTATAATAATCTCTCTCTCTCTCTCTCTCTCTCTCTCTCTCTCTCTCTGTTGTCGAACACTTGACGTAAGATATTTTTGTTTGTTACTTTTCTTTTAGACGTTTTTTTTTTTTTTTAATAAATTTCTTGGATTCTGTTACTATAGATCGCAATCAGATTTATTTTAGTTAATCGCTCGTGAAACTGTAGCAATAACTTTCTCTCTCTCTCTCTCTCTCTCTCTCTCCTCTCTCTCCTCTCTCTCTCTCTCTCTCTCTCTCTCTCTCTCTCTCTCTCTCTCTCATGTAAATTCCTTTGCTTTCTCAGTAATCTACAATGTACTACACAAACGATACAGTACTTCCATGCTCATTACATATACTGTGCGTTTTTGTATTTTCCTGTATATAGAAACTTTCTGATATATCAAATATATATATATAATATATATATATATATGTATATATATATATATATATATATATATATATATATATATATGCATATATATGCATATATATATGCATATATATATATATATATATATATATACACACATACACACACACACAATACTCATTTTCCCGAACAAGACCAAATGCCGATCTTTCCATTCCATAATTTCCTCTCTGGATAAGGATCAACCATTTCGGCCAGAGAGCTTTTGGCGAAAGCCGGGTTAATGAGGTGGAAAGGAAGAACGGAGAGCGTACATATATTTATAGGGGAATGACATGGCCTTATTGAGGAGATAAGGAGAGGACGGGGGAGGGGGTGGGCAGGGAAGGGAAAATGGCCATAGGTAGGGCGAGGAGGAGAGTTCTAAGTTGGAGGAGTCTTGAGAGGATTGGGAATGAAGTATGTGCAAGCGTAAATCTACTACGGCTGAAAGGAAGACCCTCTTCCACTTATGACAGTTTGGGAGAGAGAGAGAGAGAGAGAGAGAGAGAGAGAGAGAGAGAGAGAGATAGTGATGGAAAGGAGAAATATCGGAAGAGAAAAAGGAAATAGAAACGATTAAGAGATCGACAAACAGAGAGAGAGAGAGGAGGAGAGAGAGAGAGAGAGAGAGAGAGAGAGAGAGAGAGAAATGTGTGAGAGAGAGGGAGAGAGAGAGAGAGGATACGATATAGACTCAGAGAAGGATATAGAGAGACAGAAAGGACAGAATATGGGAAGAGAAAAGAGAAGAGATAAGAAACCTGAGAGAAAGGAATAGCTAAGAAGCCCGAAAGAAAGGAAAATATACAGACGGGGATAATAGAAACGATTAAGAGGTTGACAAACAATGAGAGAGAGAGAGAGAGAGAGAGAGAGAGAGAGAGAGAGAGAGAGAGAGAGAGAGAGAGAGAGAGAGAGAGATATGAAGGCTCAGAGACTAAAGAAATGTGAGCGTTGTAGAGAGAAAAAGGAAGTGATAGAGACGCGGAGAAAGATAGATATAGTGAGATAAAGAGGAGAAACATGGGAAGAGATAAAAAGCTTGAGAGAAAGGAAGAGATTAGAAACCTGTCAGATAGAAATAATAAAGATACAAATAATAGAAACTATTAAGAGGTCGAAAAACAGTGAGAGAGAGAGAGAGAGAGAGAGAGAGAGAGAGAGAGAGAGAGAGAGAGAGAGAGAGAGATCTTGAAGTGCTTCAAGCAAAAAGGCAGTCTCTTGACAGATTAATGCACAGGGAAAGGCAGTTTGTGGCGCGAAGGGAAACAGGAGGACGCCTCCCGTTTATGGTAAAGAGGGGAATAATTCGCAGAAGACGTCGGGGCTGCTCAGACTCGCTGTCCAGAAGAGGGAAATTCAGAATTTCCGCTCCGTAATGGCACTTTTCTCCCGAACGACAGAGGGTCATGGTTCAAAGGGCTCTGGGCTGTTTTTTTTTAAATGACATGAAAATGGTTTTCATAAAAGACTCTTGGATATATAGTCTAAATGTTTATTTGCTTCGGCATTCAGATTTTACGTTTCCTGAGAAGTGGTTATGTAGACATGATTTTTTTATTTCTTTTTTTTTTTGGCATCTTCCATTTATATCTACAGTAAATTTTTTTTGTATTTTATACAAACACAAACTTTGCCCTATACAATTAAGAGCAAGTGTCTGACTGTATATATATATATATATATATATATATATATATATATATATATATATATATATTTCCATATATATTTCCGGTCACGCCCAACTTTCCGGGAAGAGCTAGTAGTCAAACCCAGGTGTGTGTATCAATCTATCAATCTGTCTGTTTACCTATATATATATATATATATATATATATATATATATATATATATATATACATATATATATATATACATATGTATACACATATATATGTAAATATATATATATATATATATATATATATATATATATATATATATATATATATATATATATATATATACAGTATACAGTATATATATGACATTCTATTTCAAAATATTCTATTTTAATTGTTCATTAATTCTCTTGTAGTTTATTTATTTTCTTGTTTCTTTTCCGCACTGGGCTATATTTTCCTGTAGGAGCCATTGGGCTTATAGCATCTTGTTTTCCAACTAGGGTTATAGCTCAGCTTGTAATATATATATATATATATATTATAATATATATATATATATATATATATATATATTAATACACAGATATAAATGAACGTTTCTAAAAGATAAATTTCACAATATAAATGCCGTATTATCATCTATGTTCGTTAACAGATATACTCAGAAAGGAAAGTAAAGGATTATTTTACTCCAAACAACTAAATATGGAGTAATATCTTCACTCACCCTGCCTCTGTAATCCAGATAAATCCCAAAACATTATTGCTTTTCCAATGATTCTGCTTCTAAAAGCAGGAACGCTTTTACTCTTTAAATCAGAGGATCGGTTTTTGTTTTATCTTATAGTTTTCAATAACTTTTTTTTTTTTTTATGAAAAAGAAAATGTTTCTTTTTTGCATTGTAGCAAGGTACATCAAACCTTTTGGCCGTTGTTTGCGTGTTTTTATTATTCATTTTCGCTATTATTTCTCTGGAAAAAGGTTGCACGAGAACGGATGGATATATTTTCGTATGCATAGGAAAAAATGTTTTCTTTTTCTCGAAGTAAGATAAGGGATAAACGCGATATATATATATATATATATATATATATATATATATATATATATATATATATACATATACTGTATATATGTATATATATATATATATATATATATATGTATATATATATATATATATATAATGTATATATATATATATAATATATATATATATATATATATATATATATATATTTATATATATATATATATATAGATAGATAGATAGATAGATAGATAGATATATATATAGATATGTATATATATATATATATATATATATATATATATATATATATAATATATATATATATATATATATATATATATATATATATATATATATATATATATATATATTTATATATGTATATATATGTATATTATACTGTATATGTATATATATGTATATATATATATATATATATATATATATATATATATATATATATATATACAGTATAATGTTTTCGTAGCCTATCCGTTGATAATTACAAAAACATACTTAAAATTTTAATACTCTACATGAACGCTGATGAAGTGATTAGCTTTTCTCTGTTGAGATATTCATATATATTCTACTAACAAAATATTATATTATCTTTTATTTCCAACAAACGTACAAGTCCCTCTTGTAAGTTTTCTAAGCATTTTTTTTATACACAATAGAACACAGGACAATCCGCTTATTGCATAAGGATAGAAATGTTCATGTCATAAATGCCTTTTTTTTCTTTTTTTTTTAAAATATAACTTCTAGAATAATTTTGTTTGTTCAAACGTTTTCCGATATAATTGCTTGCCTCTCTAGGGAATGTACTGTATAATTGATTACTAAGGATATACGTACATAATGGCTTCAAGGTACCAACTTAAATTTGAAAAAAAGACACTCCTCCTGTGGCTGATTCTCTCTCTCTCTCTCTCTCTCTCTCTCTCTCTCTCTCTCTCTCTCTCTCTCTCTCTCTCTCTCTCTCTCTCTCTCTCTAGTGACCTAAGACTGGAAAACCACCAAGAACATCGCAAGAAATACCAACTGCAAAGGGCTGATAGTTGTGCGCAGGATACGTACGTCGAGGTTTCGTGGAATTTCACCCTAGCGCTAAGTAACAGCAGTTTCCCACAAATCCTGTCTTCTGAAGATCCATTTTGAACTGAAATTGCTATATTTTCTTATGGACCATTATCAAAACTAGGAACGAGGAAATTGAATCGTCTCGTTAATTGGAAGGTCAAACGTGGATGTTTGAAATAATAGAAAAATTGAAATACGATCATTCGAAAATGGTAGGTATAGTAAAGACCTCCATTGAGGATAACCGTTCATGGTGTTTGTGCAACTTTCTCGTCTCAGAAGGGTGGAATAAGTGTGATTGTCCCTTCCACAAACCAACGACTGTGGACTGAAACTGGTTGGATTCTGGCTATATTAAAGCATAAGTTTTCATTGTATCCATACAACATTGGCATTTGTTTAGGGTACAATGATTATACTTGGCTTAGTTAACCAGAAATTACGGTAAAGTTAAATCTCACACACACACACACATATATATATATATATATATATATATATATATATATATATATATATATATATATATATATATATAGAGAGAGAGAGAGAGAGAGAGAGAGAGAGAGAGAGAGAGACGTGAATATTTTTTCAAAATAAGGTTTTGAATCTTATACATGGATTTTGAATTAATAATTGATCAAATCATAGAATGTTGTAGCCAAAGGCAGCATAATTGGAAAAAGAATTTTAAGATAATTTAGGGGAAAAGCATTAAAAAATCTTGGTTAAGAAAATGAAGATAATGGAAGAAGAAATAAGTCAAAACTGAGATTTATCAATTGTCAAATTCAACAGGGTTGGAAATCTTTTACCAACCTGACACATCTTGGGGCTTATCAGAGGTAGAATAAGGCTAGTTGCCCTTTGCATACATTGTTGAAATTTTGCCGTAAAAACGGTAAAAATCCTGAGATAAATGTTGCCAGACATTTACCGTTTTAAAAACGGATATATTGACGTAAAAGAGTGATAATGCCGTCACTAACCAGTAAAATATAACAAAGTATGGTAAAATTACAGTCGCCTGTATTTTACTGAAATACGGCTGAGAACAGTATATTTTTTACGGAGAATTTCCGATCAAAGTTATTGTTTTTTTAACAGTGTAGGTAAGACAAGAAATAAGGAAAGTGAAGGTGTTAGTTCATGGTACTTTAAGATATCTGTTATTTTCCCAATGGATTTCAACTCATTGGATAGCCTTACTAGTAGACGACTTGTATTTCGTAAAGAAACACAAGGAAATCCCGAATGTGTTCGTAAACCTTTTCCATTTTATCATATTTATTTACTTATCCTTTTTTTTAATGATAGGATGCCGGACTTTCATGACAAAACTACTTCATGGGTGTCTTTTGGCTCCGATTTAGTACATAATTTAATAAATGCTCATTTATACAAACGGAGCTGACAGATAACTTTTCATCTTTAATGCTCCAAAACCCAAGAAATTGGAAATGTACAATAGCAGAAGAAATCAGAGAGAGAGAGAGAGAGAGAGAGAGAGAGAGAGAGAGAGAGAGAGAGAGAGAGAGAGAGAGAGAGAGAGAGCACGTTTTCGTAATTCACGGACACTTTGAAAAAAAATATTTGAGACCCAAGGTTTTATGAAATTGTTCTACACACTCGAATACGCGCGCGCGCGCACACACGCACAGACACACACACTCCACACACATATATATATATATATATATATTATATATATAATATATATATATATATACATGTATATGTATATATATATATATATATATATATATATATATATATATATATATACAGGTTATATATATATATGTATATATATGTATGTGTGTGTGGTGTGTCTGTGTGTGTGTGTGTGTGCATTGATTGATTGATTTTTTTCTATCTGGCTGAAGGGGTAGAAAATTAATTAATGAAACGGACAAAGGTAGCAAGTGGAAAGCCACCGCTTTAGCTAGATCAAAACAATATGTGGGAAATTAATTCACTATAAATTATAAAATAACACTTTAAATCATATATTGTTTCTTTCATACAGAGATTAGATTTACCCTTTGACTTTCAGATTCAGTCCGTGATCGACCTTTGACCCTAAGAGCAATTAGGGAACAATTCCGGGATATTATTTTCCCTTATTTTCAGTTCTCCAAGGATTCTAAGTCAGTCTAATTAATTGGTTTCCATTTTTAATCAAGGCTGTTCCTTTTGTCATTAATGTTATTCTGTATGTCCTTTGCGATTCGGTTGTGATGAATTTGGTTTTGTTTGTTGTTATTTGCGATTCGTTTGTTATGAATTGGGTTTTGTATGTCATTTTTTGCTATTAATTTGGGTTGAATTGGGTTTTGTGTGTCATTATTTGCTATTAATTTGGGTTGAATTGGGTTTTGTATGTCATTATTTGCGATTCGTTTGGGATGAATTGGGTTTTGTATGTCATTATTTGCTATTTGTTTAGGTTGAATTGGGTTTTGTATGTCATTATTTGCTATTTGTTTGGGTTGAATTGGGTGTTGTATGTCATTATTTGCTATTTGTTTGGGTTGAATTGGGTGTTGTATGTTATTATTTGCTATTTGTTTGCGATGAATTGGGTTTTGTTTGTCATTATTTGCGATTCGTTTTGGGATGAATTGGGTTTTGTATATCATTATTTGCTATTTGTTTGGATGAATTGGGTTTTGTATGTCATTATTTGCTATTTGTTTGGGATGAATTGGGTTTTGTATGTCATTATTTGCTATTTGTTTGGGATGAATTGGGTTTTGTATGTCATTATTTGCTATTTGTTTGGGTTGAATTGGGTGTTGTATGTCATTATTTGCTATGTGTTTGGGTTGAATTGGGTGTTGTATGTCATTATTTGCTATTTGTTTGGGTTGAATTGGGTGTTGTATGTCATTATTTGCTATTTGTTTGGAATGAATTGGGTTTTGTTTGTCATTATTTGCGATTCGTTTTGGGATGAATTGGGTTTTGTATGTCATTATTTGCTATTTGTTAGGGATGAATTAGGTGTTGTATGTCATTATTTGCTATTTGTTTGGGTTGAATTGGGTGTTGTATGTCATTATTTGCTATTTGTTTGGGATGAATTGGGTTTTGTTTGTCATTATTTGCGATTCGTTTTGGGATGAATTGGGTTTTGTATGTCATTATTTGCTATTTGTTTGGGATGAATTGGGTTTTGTATGTCATTATTTGCTATTTGGTTGGGATGAATTGGGTTTTGTATGTCATTATTTGCTATTTGTTTGGGATGAATTGGGTGTTGTATGTCATTATTTGCTATTTGTTTGGGATGAATTGGGTGTTGTATGTTATTATTTGCTATGTGTTTGGGTTGAATTGGGTGTTGTATGTCATTATTTGCTATTTGTTTGGGATGAATTGGGTGTTGTTTATCATTATTTGCGATTCGTTTTAGGATGAATTGGGTTTTGTATGTCATTATTTGCTATTTGTTTGGGATGAATTGGGTTTTGTAAATCATTATTTTCTATTTGTTTGAGTTGAATTGGGTGTTGTATGTCATTATTTGCTATTTGTTTGGGGTGAATTGGGTGTTGTATGTCATTATTTGCTATTTGTTTGGGATGAATTGGGTTTTGTATGTCATTATTTGCTATTTGTTTGGGATGAAATGGGTGTTTTATGTCATTATTTGCTATTTGTTTGGGATGAATTGGGTGTTGTTTATCATTATTTGCGATTCGTTTTAGGATGAATTGGGTTTTGTCTGTCATTTTTTGCTATTTGTTTGGGATGAATTGGGTTTTGTAAATCATTATTTTCTATTTGTTTGAGTTGAATTGGGTGTTGTATGTCATTATTTGCTATTTGTTTGGGGTGAATTGGGTGTTTTATGTCATTATTTGCTATTTGTTTGGGATGAATTGGGTTTTGTATGTCATTATTTGCTATTTGTTTGGGTTGAATTGGGTGTTGTATGTCATTATTTGCTATGTGTTTGGGTTGAATTAGGTGTTGTATGTCATTATTTGCTATTTGTTTGGGTTGAATTGGGTGTTGTATGTCATTATTTGCTATTTGTTTGGAATGAATTGGGTTTTGTTTGTCATTATTTGCGATTCGTTTTGGGATGAATTGGGTTTTGTATGTCATTATTTGCCATTTGTTAGGGATGAATTAGGTGTTGTATGTCATTATTTGCTATTTGTTTGGGTTGAATTGGGTGTTGTATGTCATTATTTGCTATTTGTTTGGGATGAATTGGGTTTTGTTTGTCATTATTTGCGATTCGTTTTGGGATGAATTGGGTTTTGTATGTCATTATTTGCGATTCGTTTTGGGATGAATTGGGTTTTGTATGTCATTATTTGCTATTTGTTTGGGTTGAATTGGGTTTTGTATGTCATTATTGGCTATTTGTTTGGGATGAATTGGGTTTTGTATGTCATTATTTGCTATTTGGTTGGGATGAATTGGGTGTTGTATGTCATTATTTGCTATTTGTTTGGGTTGAATTGGGTTTTGTATGTCATTATTTGCTATTTGTTTGGGATGAATTCGGTTTTGTAATCATTATTTGCTATTTGTTTGGGATGAATTGGGTGTTGTTTATCATTATTTGCGATTCGTTTTAGGATGAATTGGGTTTTGTCTGTCATTATTTGCTATTGGTTTGGGATGAATTGGGTTTTGTAAATCATTATTTTCTATTTGTTTGAGTTGAATTGGGTGTTGTATGTCATTATTTGCTATTTGTTTGGGGTGAATTGGGTGTTGTATGTCATTATTTGCTATTTGTTTGGGTTGAATTGGGTGTTGTATGTCATTATTTGCTATTTGTTTGGGATGAATTGGGTTTTGTATGTCATTATATGCTATTTGTTTAGGTTGAATTGGGTGTTGTATGTCATTATTTGCTATTTGTTTGGGATGAATTGGGTTTTGTATGTCATTATATGCTATTTGTTTGGGTTGAATTGGGTGTTGTATGTCATTATTTGCTATTTGTTTGGGATGAATTGGGTTTTGTATGTCATTATTTGCTATTTGTTTGGGTTGAATTGGGTGTTTTATGTCATTATTTGCTATTTGTTTGGGTTGAATTGGGTTTTGTATGTCATTATTTGCTATTTGTTTGGTATGAATTGGGTTTTGTTTTTCATTATTTGTGATTCGTTTTGGGATGAATTGGGTTTTGTATGTCATTATTTGCTATTTGTTTGGGATTAATTGGGTTTTGTATGTCATTATTTGCTATTTGTTTGGGATGAATTGAGTTTTGTATGTCATTATTTGCTATTTGTTTGGGATGAATTGGGTTTTGTATGTCAATATTTGCTATTTGTTTGGGTTGAATTGGGTGTTGTATGTCATTATTTGCTATGTGTTTGGGTTGAATTGGGTGTTGTATGTCATTATTTGCTATTTGTTTGGGTTGAATTGGGTGTTGTATGTCATTATTTGCTATTTGTTTGGGATGAATTGGGTTTTGTTTGTCATTATTTGCGAATTGTTTTGGGATGAATTGGGTTTTGTATGTCATTATTTGCTTTTTGTTGGGATGAATTAGGTGTTGTATGTCATTATTCGCTATTTGTTTGGGTTGAATTTTGTGTTGTATATCATTATTTGCTATTTGTTTGGGATGAATTGGGTTTTGTTTGTCATTATTTGCGATTCATTTTGGGATGAATTGGGTTTTGTATGTCATTATTTGCTATTTATTTGGGATGAATTGGGTTTTGTATGTCATTATTTGCTATTTGTTTGGGATGAATTGGGTTTTGTATGTCATTATTTGCTATTTGTTGAGATGAATTGGGTATGTATGTCATTATTTGCTATTTGTTTGGGTTGAATTGGGTGTTGTTTGTCATTATCAGCTATTTGTTTGGGTTGAATTGGGTTGTTTTGTCATTATTGCTATTTGTTTGGGTTGAATTGGGTGTTGTATGTCATTATTTGCTATTTGTTTGGGTTAAATTGGGTGTTGTATGTCATTATTTGCTATTTGTTTGGGATGAATTGGGTTTTGTATGTCACTATTTGCGATTCGTTTTGGGATGAATTGGGTTTTTTATGTCACTATTTGCTATTTGTTTGGGATGAATTGGGTTTTGTATGTCATTATTTGCTATTTGTTTGAGTTGAATTGGGTGTTGTATGTCATTATTTGCTATTTGTTTGGGGGTGAATTGGGTGTTGTATGTCATTATTTGCTATTTGTTTGGGATGAATTGGGTGTTGTATGTCATTATTTGCTATTTGTTTGGGATGAATTGGGTTTTGTATGTCATTATATGCTATTTGTTTGGGTTGAATTGGGTGTTGTATGTCATTATTTGCTATTTGTTTGGGATGAATTGGGTTTTGTATGTCATTATTTGCTATTTGTTTGGGTTGAATTGGGTGTTGTATGTCATTATTTGCTATTTGTTTGGGATGAATTGGGTTTTGTTTGTCATTATTTGCGATTCATTTGGGATGAATTGGGTGTTGTATGTCATTATTTGCTATTTGTTAGGGATGAATTGGGTGTTGTTTGTCATTATTTGCTATTTGTTTGGGATGAATTGGGTTTTGTTTTTCATTATTTGTGATTCATTTTGGGATGAATTGGGTTGTAGTCATTATTTGCTATTTGTTTGGGATGAATTGGGTGTTTTATGTCATTATTTGCTATTTGTTTGGGATGAATTGGGTTTTTTATGTCATTATTTGCTATTTGTTTGGGTTGAATTGGGTGTTGCATGTCATTATGTGCTATTTCTTGGGTTGAATTGGGTGTTTATGTCATTATTTGCTATTTGTTTGGGATGAATTGGGTTTTTTATGTCATTATTTGCTATTTGTTTGGGTTGAATTGGGTGTTGCATGTCATTATGTGCTATTTCTTTGGGTTGAATTGGGTGTTTTATGTCATTATTTGCTATTTGTTTGGGATGAATTGGGTTTTGTATGTCACTATTTGCGATTCGTTTTAGGATGAATTGGGTTTTGTATGTCACTATTTGCTATTTGTTTGGGATGAATTGGGTTTTGTATGTCATTATTTGCTATTTGTTTGAGTTGAATTGGGTGTTGTATGTCATTATTTGCTATTTGTTTGCGGATGAATTGGGTGTTGTATGTCATTATTTGCTATTTGTTTGGGATGAATTGGGTTTTGTATGTCATTATATGCTATTTGTTTGGGTTGAATTGGGTGTTGTATGTCATTATTTGCTATTTGTTTGGGATGAATTGGGTTTTGTATGTCATTATTTGCTATTTGTTTGGGTTGAATTGGGTGTTGTATGTCATTATTTGCTATTTGTTTGGGATGAATTGGGGTTTTGTTTGTCATTATTTGCGATTCATTTTGGGATGAATTGGGTGTTGTATGTCATTATTTGCTATTTGTTTGGATGAATTGGGTGTTGTTTGTCATTATTTGCTATTTGTTTGGGATGAATTGGGTTTTGTTTGTCATTATTTT
>NC_090733.1:150084237-150086737 GCF_036898095.1 Palaemon carinicauda
CGATGCATGTTCAACATTCTCTCTCTCTCTCTCTCTCTCTCTCTCTCTCTCTCCACAAAACTTCATAAGTTATTTTGGTACGATGTATGATCAACATTTTCTCTCTCTCTCTCTCTCTCTCTCTCTCTCTCTCTCTCTCTCTTTGTTTTGTTTAGTATTTAAAGAATAACTTTTGAAATGGAGAATTAGGCCTCAACGTGATTTTTCGGTTCTTTAAAGCTATGCAAAATTGAGTCTTATTGGAATGAAGATGATATGTTAGAAGTTGATTAAAAAAGCTTCTCCCAAGAGGCGGTAATAACCTATAGGAAAGTATTCATTAAACGACCTATTAATAATAAGGATAACTTCAATCAGCAAATTAAACCTGAACATTTCTGAGAAGGGGAAATCTGCAGACATTGTCTCTTCCACAATGTATCTATTACTGTAGAGCCATTAATGATAAACAAGAGGTAAATTTAATCAAAGTTTTAATTAATCTTTTACTTCTTTTGTTCGTGCAATAATTGTCTTTTTCAACCGTTAAATAATCATAATGGGAACCCTGCATTGGATGTAACCAAACGGCAAGCAAATAATAATAAAAGAAAACTAAAAATAGCGGAAAAAAGCAGAAGTGGAAGACGGCTGAGAGAAATATGAAAGAGAGGTAAACTATGACATATATATTTTGTGGTGTAATAATGTTTGTGCAATAATTGTCTATCTCGACCATTAAAAAATCATAATGGGAATCCTACAGTGGATGTAACCAGACGGGAAACAAATAATTTTAGAAATAAAACACTATAAATTAGAAGATAAAAGGCAGCTCTTTTAACCTCATATTGTAAAAATATTACTTGAAGAATGTTGCCAACACTTTTGGCATCAATATTGTTGACGGGGTGGTTGCCAAGAATTCGGCAAGACTGCTGATCAACTGGTGATTAGGAAGACTTCTTTTTCGAGCATTTTAGCCTCCCGCAACAGACGTTGTCATGATTGTCTTCGTAATTTATTATTTTCTTGAAGACATGGAAAATATTTCTTAGATTTTAATTCTTCTTATGTAATTTTGGATTAATATATCATGTGCTAGAATACATGTATTTATATATTTTTCTGTGTAACAATGTTGATGTAGTAATACGCAATACATATCCATATATGTATTGCGAAGGGGCGCTTTTAGGAGACCGACCTCTTTATGTAGGGATAACGGTGGGAAAGAAGAAGAAGAAGAACACACACACAATATATATATATATATATATATAAATATATACATATACATATATATATATTTATATATATATATAAGTATATATACATATATATATATATATATATATATATTCTTTAGTAACATGGAAAGGTAATAGGTACTATATTCCACTTTTGCACTTGCTTTTATCCCATAGTCAGTCTCTTACCCATTGGCTCTAGAGAAGATAAATATGCATGATAAAGATATCTAGTTCTTTATACTATATTAAGAAGATACGTAACCTCTTAAAGGTTGAACTTGCCATCGAAAAATACTTCCATCATTTTAGATGTCGTGCATACACTGTTGCTACATAGGACTGAGTCTGGTTTATGATTAACGTCGATGCCACATTTCCCATCGCAAAATTAAATTTTTAATTCGTTTGATGAGTTAACATGTGGCAACACCGCTCAGAACATAAATGCCATATCTACCGAATTATTATTATTATTATTATTATTATTATTACCTAAGCTACAACCCTAGTTGGAAAAGCAAGATGCTATAATCCAAGGGCTCCAACAGAAAAAAATAGCCCAGCGAGGAAAAGAAATTAGGAAATAAATAAACAATATGAGAAATAATTAGTAATTGATAAAATATTTTAAAAACAGTAACAACATCAAAACAGATATTTCATACATAAACTATATAAAGACTTATGTCAGCCTGTTCAACATAAAAACGTTTGGCAGAGGTTAATATATCCTTGAAATATCAACCTTTGTAGCTGAGCTATGATAGATAGCTACACCGAAAGCAAAAACAAAATCTTAATTCTGAGAGGAAAAACCAAGAAACACTCCATCTACTCTTTGGCTCTCAGGCCTTGTTGTAACCTTTAAACCGCCAGGACCTTGAAGGAAAGGCTAGGGCCAGCCTTTGTCACAACTTGGTGTTATGTTTGACGTCTGACAAGGTTAACACGCCACTCGAAAAATACCCAAACGTTCTATAATTGCTTCCCACTCTCTCGAAATCATGACAGTACCCATGTACAAATACTTGCAGTAGTTTTAATGTTGCTAAGAATTAATGTTGCTAAATTCAGGTTTTCAGATTATTATTATATTATTATTATTATTATTATTATTATTATTATAATTATCATTATTATTACTGGTATTATTATTATTATTATTATTATTATTATTATTATTATTATTATTATTATTATTTTTATTATTACTATTATTATTATGATTATTATTATTATTATTATTATTATTATTATTAATACTATTA
>NC_090733.1:150091737-150104073 GCF_036898095.1 Palaemon carinicauda
TTGCAGTATCGCTTAAACATTAACGCCACGGAGATACACAAAAATATAAATATAAAAAGAATACATCCCAAAACTCATAGACATATATTCCTTTTGCTTTCTTAACCACACGTTTAATCCTCTCAAGATGATCTTATCCAGTGCTTATCCTTCATAAAATCTCTATGTGAAGTCGGTATTACCTTTTTATCTCTTCGTAAGGGATCAAACCGTTTGTATATAAAATTGACAGTTTTTATAATAACCTGTAAAAGATGTGACTACGTTTTGAATGATAATCATTTGGATGCTGGATAATAACCAAAGGATTTTGAAGTAATTGAGATGAGGATATGTTCTTCAGTTGCAGGAACTGAAAGAAATCAAATATTAAATTTTCTAAAAGATGCTTAGGTAGTAGGTTGGCCAGGGCACCAGCCACCCGTTGAGATACTAGAGAGTTATGAGGACTTTTGACTGGCCAGACAGTACTACATTGGATTCTTCTCATTGGTTACGGTTTATTTTCCTTTGCCTACACACACACACACACACACACACATCGAATAGTCTGGCCTATTCTTTACATATTTTCCTGTCCTCATACACCTGATAGCACAGAGATTACCAAACAATTCTTCTTCACAAAAGGGGTTACTGCACTATAATTGTTCAGTGGCCACTTAACTCTTGTCAAGGGTAGAAGAGAGACTTTAGCTATGGTCAGCAGCTCTTCTAGGAGAAGGTCACTCCAAAATGAAGCCTTTGTTATCTAGTCCTGGGTAGTGCCATAGCCTCTGTACCATGGTCTTCCACTGTCTTGGGTTAGAGTTCTCTTGCTTGAGGGTACACTCGGGCACGCTGCTCTATCTTGTTCATCTTTCTCATGTTTTGTTAAAATTTTTATAGTTTATATAGGAAATATTTATTTTAGTGTTGTTACCCTTCTTAAAAATTTTGTTTCCTTCCCTCATTGGGCTATTTTCCCTGTTGGATCCCCTGGGATTATAGTATCCTGCTTTTCCAACTATGGTTGTAGCTTAGCAAATAATAATAATAATAATAATAATAATAATAATGATGATGATGATAATGATGAAGAAAGGAAGTTGGAAAGGAGGTAAAGTAGAAGGATATAAAGGAAGTACACAAGTACAGCTAGTGGTCGAAGGAACGCTTCGAAGACCCTGATGGAATGCTTACAGGGCACCGCTCACTCGGTACCCGGCTGTCGTGTAAATAACGTTTTCCTTCATTATTTTGACGACTTCTTTTCATGACAGCTCAACATGCTAGTTGCTTAAAGGGAAATCGTTTTAGGCTGGCGATGTTCCCTCAGATCATTCATAATACTTTTTTCTATTTGGCCGTAAAAATTTTTAAACATGATAATCTGATTGCGAATTTTAACATTTTTTTTTTAAAAGTCACCATCCTAAAGGATAATCTAATCGAGTTATATCATTTATGATATGAGAAGTTAGAATTGATTTCAATTGTCATTAGTTTGATCCAGTTTTTGAATGTTATAACTTCAACATTTTTAGAAATATTGAAATGTCTGAGATCTCGATTAATAAATTATATTCCTTTGTTATTATTAAATCCTTATACTTCATTAGCTTGTTAAACCATTTGTTTTTTATGAAGTGGCTATTTCTCCTCTCTCTGGTCAGCTCAGTTGTGTTTCCCCAACTTGATTTGCCATGTGGTGGTTATTAGACATTATTACGTGATTCTATTGAGTTTAGAAGAATTGCTGACTTTTCAGTTCATTTTATGTTTCTAATAATTTATTCGAAGTTATGATGGTTTTCAGACCGCCGGCTTTTCCTGACAATATTTAGACTAGAACACGATAAGAAGCAATACTTGTAACTGAATATCCTCTCCAATTTTCAGTTATGAAACTCGCAGCCTTATATATTGGGGAAGGGAGTGGGCGGTTGTGTGTAGGATTGGACACAATTAAACATGTTGTCTTATTACGATGAAAATTATGTTAATAACCAATTCGTTATCCAAGCTTCGGCTTTATTAAAATTGACGGTAATGAAATCGTTACTTCATCCTCTCAGTGACGCACCATAATATATGACAACACAGTTTGAGAGAGAGAGAGAGAGAGAGAGAGAGAGAGAGAGAGAGAGAGAGAGAGAGAGAGAGCTCTTAGTTCCGCGAAGAATGTAAACAAACTGGACATTTCCAAAGTTAATTGTTCATGTATAAACATTCCTCACTACTAATATATCGTTGTCTTAGATTTATTTGATACTAATCGAGATACACTGCATGCTAAAACCATTAAAAATTTTAAGCACGACTTTCACAGACTTCTCATGTGTTCATGGCAGGTCGCAGAGAGCGAATTCTTCCCTTATGAAAACATTCAAAGCATTTCCTTTCGTTTTCTGCCTCATGGCGGATGCAAAGCAAAAAGTGAGCAATGGCAGCTTGATTCGGGTCCGAGTACAGATGAACTTGTCCATTACTCTAAATATGATAATGATTCTTTTCTTAATATATGCACTTCTCCATCCCAGACGGCTCCAGGGCGTGTTGACCTTCCCGTTCTTAAAGAAAGAAAGAAAGAAAAAAAGTCTTTCTGGGATGAGGTGGCAAATCCCATGCTTTTAGGATGACGTTCTAACCCCTTGCTTTAGGAGTGAGGTTTCTATTCCCATGTCTTTTGAATGTGGCCTGGTTGGTAACGTCTCTACCTGGTGTTTGCCAGTCGGGGGTTCGAGTCCCGCTCAGTCTCGTTTGTGCCATTAGTGTCTGCAACCTTACCATCCTTGTGAGCTAAGGTTGGGGGTTTGGGGGAGCCTATAGGTCTATCTGTTGAGTCCTTAGCAGCCATTGTCTGGCTGTCCCTGGTCCTAGCTTGGGTGGAGAGAGGGCTTGAGCGCTGATCATATGATATATGGTCAGTCTCTAGGGCATTGTCCTGATTGATAGGGCAATGTCACTGTCCCTTGTCTCTGCCATTCATGAGCGGCCTTTAAAACCTTTAAACCTTTAAATGAGGTTACCAACACAATGTATTGAGATGTCTCTTTTTTTTCCACTCTGATTGCTACCACCATAGTTGACCAACAACCGCTGAAGTTTACAAAGGAATATTTGATTTTTCAAGAACCCAACACGGGGGAGTTGACGTCAATTGGAGTCTCTTGTCTCCTACAGTTATAAAATTCACTTCTAAAGCTGATTCCCATCATTGCCTACGTTTCTCAACCTGACCTTGAAAGCCAAGGCAAGGAGTCGTATCTCTGACTTTTCAAGGTACCTGTAACCGTAGGCTCGGCTGCTAACTTTTCCCAACAATATATTCAGGCGAGGACACAATAGATTCGTTGCCGTCACTGTTATTCAGCCTTCAGCTGGCTGGCCATTTCTGTTTGTGTTCTTTGAATATTGTGCCTCGACCTTTGTCGTTCGTTCTACAGAGGAGTGCTTTGTTGAGTTAGCTTTAGTTGTATGACTAAAGAAGAATGTCAGAAGGAACTGGGAATGCTTCGTTTTTCCCTGTGGAAGTGTTAATTCGAATTTGCATATACGTCTGCGGTCCTTGTGATATAAAGGACAACTCAAGAAATCTCCGTTAGCTAAACATCTGGTATACATACATATATGCATATGTGTGTATATATATATATACATATATACAGTGTGTGTATGTATATATATATATATATATATATATATATATATATATATATATATATATATGCATGTGTGTATATACGAAATATTCCTCAAACTATTTTGAATTTTATAAATTGAAGAATTGTTAATGTATATCCCAATGAATAGAAAAAGGGGTTATTCATTTGATGATGCATTTTCTGGCAGATAACCTAAAATCGGGTTCTAATTCAATCTGGAGAATTTTTTTATTATAGTATTTCCTTTTAATGTCTCGGCGCTTAAAAGATTATATTACGAAAAGTATTGTTGGTCGCGTTTTACAGGAAGGAAAGTAAATTGTATAACAATGATACTTTTCATGTTTTTTTGAGATCATGCAGCATTATTGGGGAATACTCTTATTCTAAGCTAGTAACTTATTCAGAAAAATCACATGCATGTATTCTATGTCATGAGTTCAGTCACTGTGAAATTAGTTTAGTATTCATGAAAAGACAGTTTATGTCAGAGAAGACATTTAGCGACATCTACCTGGGATATCCTAATGATTGGTTGATGATTATCAGTTATCTGGCATCCTGATGATTGGCGAATGGGTATTATGAATTGAAATAATATAATCGCTTATTTGTGTCTCCTTCACAAAATACTTATAACGACTACCCTGGAGAGAGAGAGAGAGAGAGAGAGAGAGAGAGAGAGAGAGAGAGAGAGAGAGGGCAGGGGTTGGTTAAGCCCATGGTGTAGAAAGTAATCTGTTACCGGGAGGATATAGTCACGAGCAGTGGAATTGATTAATTGGTTTACATAAACTGTCGCTGCAGGATAAGGGTGTGACAGAATTATTAGCGTCCGAGAAATCCTAAGGTTCGTTTAAAAGGATTTATAATCGGGCAGAAATGGATGGACACTGTAGGGCTAAAAATAACATAATGTCAAATCAACGAAATTTAAGCAATTTCTTATATAGATTTGCTCCAAAGTCTATTATGTTTGAACAAGAAATTGCATATTCCATTTCACTGTAGGGCTAAAAATAACCTAATACATTAAGGTCAAATCAAGAAATTTAAGCAATTTCGTCTACAGATTTGCTCCAAAATCTATTATGTTTCAACAAGAAATTCCATATTCCATTTCAAGTACCAAAAATGCCGAAAATCTTGTACTTATCGTTAATCTGGCATGGTTTTCGAAAAGCGTTGCCAAGCGTACTGTACGTTGAGGAAGTCTTCAAAATTTCTGATCTCCTCTATTGTCTTGACCACACTGTTAAAAAAAACCGCAATTTTAATCGGAAATTCTCCGTAAAAATATACTGTTCTCAGCCGTATTTCCGTAATATACAGGCGGCCGTATTTTGTACCCTACTTTATTATCTTTTACGGATTGGTGACCGTAATAGCACTCCTTTACGTCAATATATCCGTTTTAAAAATGGTAAATGACTGGCAGCATCTATTCCATGATTGCAATCGTTTTTTACGGCAAATTTTTAAAAGTGCAAACCCAACGAGAAAATAGAGGCTAGTCCCTTTAAAGCACGTCTAACCGCGAAAGCGAGGGATCATCCAATAATTGGTATATTTGTAGATTTATTTGTTATTAACATTTCCTCTTGTGGCGAAGAAAGTTAATATTTTTCATACCTTCTCGTACCTGTGAAAGACCAAAGTGGCGAGTGGTTTTATTTGAAACGCATACAAAATCGAGTATGAAACCATATTTTTCATGCTTTATATTAAAAAAAACTGTGATAATAGTAAATACATAATGTACTACAGTCAATTCTTTTTAGTGAAGCAGATTTGCACCGACTCGCAGAGGTGCCCTTTTAGCTCGGAAAAGTTTCCTGATCGTTGATTAGTTGGACAAGATAATTTCTAACCAATCAGAGAGCAGAAAACTTTTCCGAGTCAGTGCAAATGCGCCTCATTAAAAAAAATGAGTATAGTGCATAAGCGTAGCATATTTACAATCAATGTTTTATATAAAAAAAAAAAGATAAAAGTACTTCTTACGATTATGTACATTCAAGTCCTCTCTCTGTCTCCATACACACACACACACACACACACACACATATATATATATATATATATATATATATATATATATATATATATATATATACCTTAATTATTTTACCGTAATGCCAACGATTTATTGAATAGTATGATGGGATAGGATCTTTTATTTAGCTTGAATCTCTATATTTTTCAGTTGCATTGCGATATTAGTATATTAGGTTACATGGCAATTGTAGCCTATCACGAAATATAGAAAAAAATGGGAGCAGAATTCCAAAGGGGAATCATCAGATAATAGTTCAGCGTAGCACCGATCGTTTCATTTTCGTCACTAAGAATGAATTAACATGAGACATGAAGCAAAAGTCTCAGAAAGGAATCATCATAATCATCTTCTCCAACGCCTATTGACGCAAAGGGCGTCGGTTACATTTCGCCAGTCGTCTCTATCTTGAGCTTTTAAATCAATACTTTTCCATTCATCATCTCCCTCTTCAGCTTCATAGTCCTCAGCCATGTAGGCCTGGGTCTTCCAACTCTTCTAGTGCATTGTGGAGCCCGGCTGAACGTTTAGTGAACTAATCCCTCTTGGGGAGTGCGAAGTGCATGCCCAAACCATCTCCATCTACCCCTCACTATGATCTCATCCACATATGGCACTCGAGTAATCTCTTAAAGTTTCATTTCTGATCATGTCCTGTCATTTAACTCCAAGTATTCTTCTGAAGGCTTTGTTCTTAAACCTACAAAATCTGTTGGATATTGTTTCATTGTCATACTATGACTCGTGTCCATACAGTAACACCGATCTCACTTAACTGATCACAAAAGGAATATGTAACGAATATTTCATATTCCCTTATTGCTTTAAATAAAATTATCTCCTCTTATAGGAATTCCGTAAGAATAAAAAAAACACAGTCTGAGGCATGAAGGAACAAGGGAAAAATCACTGACAATATCTGATTAATTATCATTCTTTAATATCTGATTAATTATCATTCTTTAACAGTTGTAGATTGCACGCATGACTATTTTAATTTGGCTGCTTTTGGACATAAAGATCCCTATTACCCATTCTTGATAACGGTTGTTTCCCATTATTTCTTGACACAATGGCTCCTTTATCGATTTCTTGAAGACGGGTTCCTCCGATCCTTCTCTTAGCAACAGGGCAAATTTTAATCATTCATTTGAGAACATTGTCATTTTCTTTCCTGCAAGGTTATTGTGGTCATTTTTAACACCTCTCGACAGCTTTGCTCCTCAAGTCATTTGACTGACTCCATGTTGGCTCCTCTAATGATCATCCTGACTGTATGGATCCTTTTATCTTCTGCCTGACTGTGTGGCTCCCCTGTTCATTATGCTGACGGATTGGCTCTGTCATTTTTCTGGACTGCATGTCTCCTCCATTATTTCCTCGAAGGCGTGGCTCCCCAAGTAATTTTCTTGGTATGGTTGTTATTTCTTGACAGCTTGACTTCCGTATACGATACATGACCAAGTGACTTTTGCAGTCATCTCCTGACGCAATAGTTTCTCGAATTGTTCCTTTACAGTAATTTTCGTCTAGTAGTATCTGCAGCGACTGCAGATGTTCCTGGTGGCGCTGATGACTTTTCAGCTCTCTCTCTCTCTCTCTCTCTCTCTCTCTCTCTCTCTCTCTCTCTCTCTCTCTCTCTCTCTCTCTCTCTCTCTCTCTCTCTCATGATATCGCTTCCAATATCGCTTCCAGATATCAAGGTATTTTCTTTAGGGACAAGGAGAGACTTGAAAATTTTCCCAGTCGAACTGCAACAACAATATGCAGTGGAAGGAAAGAGATAAAGAATACGTCAAATGAAGACAAGAGAGAAAAATAAAGTGAAAAGGGAAGCAAGGGAAAAGGGAATAGGTACCATGGGGGAATGAGATAGGTATTAGGGTAGGGAAGGATAGATAGAGGGTAGGTGAGTACGGGAGGGAATGATTTGGATGCGGGGGGAGTGTGGGGGAGGAGGCCCCATGACTGGCGCCAGCAACAAGAAAGACTGACGCTCGGGACTGTGGTGCCTGGCGCCGAGGGAATAAAGGGCGGAAGCCAAATGAGGTGATGGAGACGTGGACGCGATGATAAAGGAAAGGAAACAGAGCAACTTGAGGATAATGAAAAAGGGATAACCTCGGGGACAAATAAAGCGTAGGGGAGCCTCCTATGAAGAGAAGAAAAATATTTTTCCCTATTTTTTAAGATGGTGGAAAAATTCCTCTCTCTGAGTTTTTCATTGCTACCAAATCTTTTTTTCTTATTAATTTACAGCATATATATATATATATATATATATATATAAATATATATATATATATATATATATATATATATATATATATATATACATATATATATATGTATATATATATATATATATATATATATGTATATATTTATATATAGTATATATATATACATATATGTATATTTGTATATATATATATACAGATATATATATATATATATATATATATACAGATATATATATATATATATATATATACAGATATATATATACAGATATATATATATATATATATATATATATACAGATATATATATATATATATATACAGATATATATATACATATATATATATATATATATATATATATATATGAGTAAAGATCCTTAGGAAACGCGAAGTTCAGATGCAAGATAGGCACAGGGAAAATAGAATTGAAAACATAAAATTAAATTCTGAACTAGTCAGATCTTAATCTTATATTTTCTATTTTTTTCCCTGTCGTTATTTTGCATGTATATATATATATATATATATATATATATATATATATATAGAGAGAGAGAGAGAGGAGAGAGAGAGAGAGAGAGAGAGAGAGAGAGAGAGAGAGCGAGGGGGGAATTATGAAAGAAAAAAAAACTCTTCTCAGTCGCCAAACAAAAAATGGTGTATTTGGTAAATAAAAAATAGCATGCGGACGGATAATATTTATTACTTGGCTATCATTCAACAAGGTATTGAATAAAATATAGATTAATTATTGATATATAAGAAAAATTGACAGAACAACTGAGAAATTATTGGTCAGAGTTGGATAACTATACTTTAAAAAGATATTTGTTCAGTTGATTTCGTTCTTAAAGTATTTATTCTGGATCCAAGAAAGGTGGTTCCTGACTCTCTCTCTCTCTCTCTCTCTCTCTCTCTCTCTCTCTCTCTCTCTCTCTCTCTCTCTCTCTGTCGCCACAGTGTCTCTTGGTCTAATCTTATTCACGTTTTCTTATAGAATTGAATGTGCCGACTTAAGGAGCAAGGTGGAAAAAGAAGAATTATTGGCCTAAGTTACGATTTTTTTTTTTTAATTTCCTTAAAAAATAAGAATTCTTGAGACACACAGGCAGACGGAGTACAATATTGATATAAGTAAACAAGGAATAAACAAGGCAAGGTCCATTAATCAATGCTATAAATCCCTTGACCGGAAGGTTTATTTTTTTGTAGACCGGATAATTGCCCGTTGTTCCTTGAATCTGACTTATCAATATAAATGAAAACATAATGTTCATTGCTATCCATTTTACTGCAATACTCTTACACAAACTCAGAAAGAATCGGAGATACGCACAGCAGATATGTTCTTTGTTTGTCTCAAGAATTCTTATTCCTTAGGGAAAGTTTTATTTCGATTATCCTGTCCTTCTCCGACAACAATTTCCCTTTTTTCCACCTTACTTTTTATCGGTACATTCAAATCTCTCTCTCTCTCTCTCTCTCTCTCTCTCTCTCTCTCTCTCTCTCTCTCTCTATATATATATATATATATATATATATATATAGAGAGAGAGAGAGAGAGAGAGAGAGAGAGAGAGAGAGAGAGAGAGATTCAGGAACCAATTTTTATGATATACACACATACGTATACGTACTGATTCACTCAACCGTGGGAATAAATACCCTAATGGAAGTTCTCAAGGTAAGTGCTTAGGCTTTCATTTACGATAAAAATAATTTTCTTTAATCATTTAGCACCACGATTGACCGAATTTGATATTAGAATGTTATTTATTTACAACAGCGAAGTACTAGTACACTACTTTCCCTGTTTTTTTTTTTATTCTTTCTCTTACCTCGCTCGGCGCACAATTTAGTAACACTCGTTCGAATCCCCGGTTCATGTAAGGAAAAGAATGTTATCCAGGGTAGTAGGTTGGCCAGAGCACCAGTCACCCGTTGAGATACTATCGCTGGATAGTTATGGTGTCCTTTGACTGGCCAGACAGTACTACATTGGATCCTTCTCTCTGGTTACGGTTCACTTTTCATTTGCCTACACATGCACCAAGTAGTCTGGCCTATTCTTTACAGATTCTCCTCTGTCATCATACACCTGACAACACTGAGATTACCAAACAATGCTTCTTCACCCAAGGTTTAACTACCTCACTGTAATTGTTCAGTGGCTATTTTCCTCTTGGTAAGTGTAGAAGACTTTTTAGCTATGGTAAGCAGCTTTTCTAGGAGAAGGACACTTTAAAATCTAACATTGTTCTCTAGTCTTGGGTAGTGCCATAGCTTCTGTACCATGGTCTTCCACTGTCTTTGGTTAGAGGTCTCATGCTTGAGGGTACACTCGGGCACATTATTCTATCTAATTTCTCTTTCTTTTATTTTGTTAAAGTTTTTATAGTTTAAATAGGAGATATTTATTTAGATGTTGCTGTTCTTAAGATATTCAATTTTCCTAGTTTCCTTTCCTCACTAGGCTTTTTTCACTGTTGGGGCCCCAGGACTTATAGCATCCTGCTTCTCCAACTAGGTTTGCAGCTAAGCAAGTAACAACAACATTAATAATGATAATAATAATAATAATAATAATAATAATAATTATGTACTTGTTCACCACTCGTCTGTGGCGAGTCGCAGTTGGCATGGAGAGACAAAAAGATAAAACGATGAAGAAACTTGAGTGAGCGGTGGACCGTAACAGTGAATGTCATTGTATGATGGAAAACTGGTATAAGTAATCCTCAAAACGTTAAAAGATATTCGTTACTTTTATGTCTTAATATGAATGTGTGCATCTCTGCGTACGTGTCAATGTGGTAACTTGGAAACGAGAAGGCCTCAGCGAAGTAATACTCGCCTCATTTTCATTACTCTCTCTCTCTCTCTCTCTCTCTCTCTCTCTCTCTCTCTCTCTCTCTCTCTCTCTCTCTCTCTCTCATGAATAAGCGTATGGATTGAGAGGAGTTGAATAACAGGTGACCTCGACGAGGCAATCATTGTCTCACTGAGATGAAATTATTCACCGTGTGTTTCGCACTCTGATTGTGTCTATAGCTACGTCGATGAGAGAGATTCAAGGGGAAAGCGTTACCTCTTCAGAGGTCTGTCTCTCTTCTCTCGGCCTCTGTGTGGGTCTGGGACTCTCGGGCAAGGACAGAGTATGTGAGAGGCATGACCTTTTGCAGTCCTTGAGGGGATACTCGGTTGTCATTCCTGCTGACGTTAAAATAAGTTTAGCGAAGCAACATCCTCTCTCTCTCTCTCTCTCTCTCTCTCTCTCTCTCTCTCTCTCTCTCTCTCTCTCAGATACCTGTGATTTGCAAAACATTCCTTGCGTCATGTTTCCCTCTTTCTCTCTCTCAGGCCTGTTTTGTAAAACCCCTTGCGTAACGTCTCTCTCTCTCTCTCTCTCTCTCTCTCTCTCTCTCTCTCTCTCTCTCCATGAGACTCTTAGTATCGTAACATTGTCACTCTTTGGTTTTCTTCATAATTTCCATAATATTCGTTTAGATTTTCCACTTGGTTTCCTACTTGTCTTCTTGGGTAGGAAATACACACACAGACACACACACACACACACACATATATATATATATATATATATATATATGTGTGTGTATGTATATATGTGTATGTATATATATGTATATTTATATATATATATATATATATATATATATATGTATATGTATATGTATGTATATATGTATATATATACATATATATGTGTGTATATGTATATATGTGTATGTATATATATATGTATGTATATATGTATATGTATATGTATATATGTATGTATATGTATGTATATATGTATATATATATACATATATATACATACATATATATACACACATATATATATACATATATATATTTTAAAAGATTGAGTCTGTGTGTTACGTTGAATGACCTCCGCATTTCAACTTGTCCGTGAGTTGGAATGTTGGCAGGTCAGGGAAAAAAAAGCTGCTTGCTGTGTAAACGTCTGAGTTCTTTTAACGTCAGTGATCTCAAGTATGCGCGTTCTTGGACGTCACTCATTTTAAACGTACGTCTTCACCATTCATGAGTCCGATCCTGGAACATCCATCCGGGCCAACTGGAGTCATTGCACTGCGGTGTGGCTGGGGAGTTAATTGGAAACCCCACTGTTGCCAGGTTTGCGGTTAAGGGGTTTAGTTGGTGGTGGGGGGGAGAAGGGGGATTTGCTATCCTGAAAAAAAGGGGTTGTGCCAAGGGATTAGAAAATGAAGGTTTAATCTGAGGTGCGACAGTGTTGTTGGGGTGAGGAATTTGTGTGTGGGGGAGGGAGTATCCCTCGAGACTAGAATTGTCTCTTGAAGCCTCGGGGCGCCAATGACCATGCTCGGTGCGACACCAAAAT
>NC_090733.1:150104573-150119573 GCF_036898095.1 Palaemon carinicauda
CGTAAGAGCTCTTACTCTTTCTTCTTCCTTCTCCTCCTCTTCTTCTTCTTCCTTCTCCTCCTCTTCTTCTTCCTTCTCCTCCTCCTCTTCTTCTTCCTTCTCCTCCTCTTCTTTTTTCTTCTTCTTCCTTCTCCTCCTCTTCTTTTTTTCTTCTTCTTCCTTTTCCTCCTCCTCTTCTTCTTCCTTCTCCTCCTCTTCTTTTTCTTCTTCTTCTTCCTTCTCCTCCTCTTCTTCTTCTTCCTCCTCCTCCTCCTCCTCCTCCTCCTCCTTCTTCCTCCTTCTCCTCCTCCTCCTCCTCCTCCTCCTCCTCCTCCTCCTCCTCCTCCTCTTTTTCCCTTGCAACTGAGAAAGCATCCTGAAGGGTGGATATGTCCTAAGTCAGCTCGGTCTCAATGTTGCCTTCTCTCTCTCTCTCTCTCTCTCTCTCTCTCCTGTGCAAAGTACGTATCGTTTACTGATGCAGTGATGCTGTGCCTCACCCCAAGGGGTGGGGGATGGGTGTCAGATAAACTAGCCTCTCTCGAGGTAAAATTCAAATACAATTCTCTCTCTCTCTCTCTCTCTCTCTCTCTCTCTCTCTCTCTCTGATTTGTCATAATTATTAATGAGTTATACGTCGTTGAAAATAGGTACATAAAGATTTCAAGGACTATTTTCATTAAACAAAATCCTTGAGTCGAGGAGAATCATTGATTATTACTCCCGTTGCCTATTAAATATTTGTCAGTGTTGAGCCGTCATTTGAATTATGAAATTCTATGATTTTTATCAGGTTTGGTATTACGTTCATTTTCCATTAATTTGTTTTATTCATATAGGATTTTTATCTTAAATATCATTACTGTGACATATCTATCTTGTATGGATGCTCATTAGTAATATGGTACTCTCTCTCTCTCTCTCTCTCTCTCTCTCTCTCTCTCTCAATAAGTAAGTAAATAAATAATAAATTAAATAAATAAATAAAACCTAACGAGGCAATCTTCATCTTATTGGGTGGATCCATTCAAAAAATATTTCTCTCTCTCTCTCTCTCTCTCTCTCTCTCTCTCTCTCTTTGAGGTGTGGTTATATTTTTTCATAACTAGATGGTAGAACATTATTGTGTTATTCTTACTTCGCGAACTGCATTGTTTTGCCGGATGATGGCAAAGTAAATAGAACGTTAACTAAAAACTTGATATTAAATGTTAATAAACTAGTGAAGCTTTAATGACGAACTTTGACTTATTAAATAAAAAAAAAAAAACAGGCCTATTTTAATAGTTGATTATTTTATTGCAGTTTAGAGAAGAAAGTAACTTCAACGTAAATGGAATAATATATATTAGTAGATGTAAAAAAAAAAATATTCAAAATATAGTTTTGAGAAACATCTTTTTTCTCTGATTACAAAATATTGGCTTAATGAGAAAGTCCTTCAAGGTTTTTGGTGTTCAATCTATCTTAAGGAATTGTTTTAATTCTTTCATTCTACCATGTTTGGAGATTTGTTCTCCTGCCTGGTCTTCAGCTGCTGGACAAATTTGTTGGACACACTTTTGCAATCTATTAAATTCCTTTTCCCTGGTATGGATATTAATCTTTGGCAACGTCATTCAGTTAATTCTTTGTATATGAGATTTTCTTAATTCTGACCATCCTCTACATTATTATTATTATTATTATTATTATTATTATTATTATTATTATTATTATTATTATTATTATTAAATGCTTAGCTACAACCCTAGTTGGAAAAGCAGGATGCTTTAAGCCCAGGGGGCCCAACGGATAAAATAGCCCAGTGAGGAAAGGAATCAAGGAAAAATTAAATATAATAAAGAATAGTAAGAACATTAAAATAAATATTTCCTATATAAACTATAAAAACTTAAACAAAACAAGAAGAAGAGAAAGTACGTAGTTCTAGGTATGCAATTAATTCTAACAGCCATGTCATCTCCTTAATTTAAGGTTTAATGCTACACTGTACTCTAGAAGTTTAGTTCAAGTTTGGACCAGATTTGGGAATGATCTTCCCAAGCTGGCAATCAAATTTGTGGAACTTTTAAGTTGAAAATTTGTTGCAAGTGCATTCCTATTAAACAGGTGATCATAAGTCTCGTTTCATAGTTTATTTATGATAGATCTATTTCATTGTTGATGTTGATGTTAATATACTTTATTATCTTTGAATTTTTGTTTTTTATAACTCGTATGTACTTAATGTGTTATTTCTTTCCGCATTGGACTGATTTCGTTGTTGGAGCCCTTGGACTTTTATCATCCTACTTTTCTACCTAGGGTTGTAGCTTGGCCAGTGATGATAATAATAGTAGTGATTATAATATTATGGTGTTTTTCCATTGTGTTTTTAAAGACCACTGATTTCTTAGGTTGCTTATTGTTTTTCACAAATTAGCAAAAGGAGGTTATTTTTGCACTAGTTTGAGAATTGGTAATGTTACTTTATAGGTAAATATTGTTTTTGCACTTGTTCGAGAATTGGTATTGTTACTTCATAGGTAAATGTGTTTGCGGTAGCTCTAGCCCTGCTGATTACCGCCCAATTTCCATAACTCCCATATTATCTAAAGTTTTTAACGACTTTGACAAAACGTCTGAATATGTATGTTAAAGGCAATAATCGGGTCTCTAGTTTGTAATTTGGCTTCCGGAAAGGCTTTTGAGCATGTGATGTCCTTCTTAAAATTTCCAAAGGTGCACAGAAATCCCTTGATTGTGGTCAGCAAGATCGCATGATTACCTTTGATTTTAGTGCTACCTTTGACTGTGTTAATCATGAGACTTGTTTTCAATAATTAATTAAACAGATGTGAGTAGATGGTTTTTTTTCATAACATTGTTATTGCATTTCTAAGTAATAAATCGCAAAGAGTTGTTGTTGATGGCACCAAAGGGACTATAGGAATTAAATATATGGTGTTCCTCAAGGTAGTGTTCTTGGCCCATTACTTTTATCATATACACATGATATGTGGTTCAGCCTAGAAAACAAGCTTGTTGCTTATGCAGATGATGCTACTCTCAATGCATCAATTCCTTCTCCTAAATATAAACCTATGAATGTTGAATCCCTTAGTAGAGATGCAAATTTTGGGGCATGAAGTTGAACCCTAACAAAACTAAAGTATGACTGTAAGTATGTTGAGAACAATGGCTCATCAACATCCAGATCCTCGCATTAATAATATTTCTTTAACTATATACTTTCCTTCATTCTTCTTGTTTCGAGTGTTCTGTCTGGCTTCAGCTGCTGAAATTCATCTTAATTTGTTGGATAAAAACTTGAGGGTCTATTAAATTTCATATACCTGATCGTGATATTAATCTTTGGTACCGTGATTCACCTATATGTTTTATGCATGTTGCATACGATTTTTCATAATTCTAATAATGCGTTTGAATTTTTCCCAGACAGTACCATCCTGTACGTAGTACTAAGAATGTAGTTAATTCTGATACTCTTGCCTTCTCCATCATTACGATCGACACTACACAGTATTCTTATCATCATCATCATCATTATTATTATTATTATTATTATTATTATTATTATTATTATTATTATTATTATTATTATTACTTGCTAAGCTACAACCCTAACTGGAAAAGCAGGATGCTACAAGCCCAGGGGCCCCAGCAGGAAAATAGCACAGTGAGGAAAGGAAACAAGGAAAAATAAAACATTTTAAGAACAGTAAAAACATTAAGATAAATACTTTCTATATAAACTATACAAACTTAAACAAAACAAGAGGAAGAAAAATTAGATAGAATAGTGTGCCTGAGTGTACTCTCAAGCAAGAGAATTCTAACCCAAGATAGTGGAAGACCATGGTATAGAGGCTATGACACTACGTAAAACTATAGTAAAACCAATCTGTCGTGGCCGCTGAGACGATTTCTGACCCACTGTATAGCGTACTCGTGTCAAAATCATTAGACCAATTTAAGTAAAAGAGAACACAGTACTTAGACACGATCCATCCCAAACCCAAGGTCTATGTATAGATCTTGTCCAAACCGAGTGAAACTGATAAAGGGTAGCTGCTTTATGACAGATGTCCTTCCTTTTTGACAAATCTCACAGGATTAACCAGAGGTGGCAACGATTAACCAGAAGTTAAATCCAATCTCTCTCTCTCTCTCTCTCTCTCTCTCTCTCTCTCCTGGTATTCTTGTCGAACATATATATTTCATGAGGTGAGGTTTCATTTCTATAATGATAATTGGAACCAACATTTATTTTTTTCGAATTATAATCCCAGGTTATTTGCCAGTTTTATCCTATTGTCGTCGTAATAAGACTGGCAAGATGGTGAGTTTGAAATCTTGAAGCTCACAAGGGTAAATTTATCAGGCAAAGCTCAGTGAGCCATATTTAATCCATAGAACGGTTGATCTTGGAGTATAAAATAGAGTGCTTAAGACTGCATAAGTTATCAAATTTGAACGATTGGAAACTTAACCAACTCGTGGGAATAATATACAGTGTTTACAAGTATTTCACAATAAAGATGAACAGCGGCCTTTTACTGATGTAACTATCGCATGTTGAATGATGACACAAGAAGAATGTGAAAAACCTAAATTTCAAGAAAGATCAAAGTATCACCCCTGCTGTCGAGGACTTCAACAAATACGTTTGAGAAGAACAGTGTAAAACTTATATACACGAAAGAAAATCCCCACCTTAGGAAAAATACTGGTGGAAGGAGGAGAAAGCATTGCATTCAATGGATGGAAAGAATCTCCAAGGGAAGTCTAAATAACACACACACACACACACACCACACATATTATATATATATATGTGTGTGTGTGTGTGTGTATGTATATATATATGTATATATATATATATATATACATATATATATATATATATGTATATATATATATATATACATATATAGTATATATATATATACAGTATATCTATATGTTATATATATATATATATTTATATATATATACATACATACATATATATATATATATATGTACATACACACACACACACATTATATATATATAATATATTATACAGAGAGAGAGAGAGAGAGAGAGAGAGAGATTATATTGACTTTTCCTTTAAGAAATCATAATCTTCTAAGCTGAAAGACCATTAATTGACGGGTGTGACCAGGAGACCACAAAACGAAAATATCGTTAGTGAAAGATAAGTATCTGCCAAGGGCAGGAGCAATTAAAAAGGCTTAAAAAATCTTTTCTTGAAATAACTCTTTCAAGCTCATGATAAGCATGGTTTATGTTTAGATGTCAGTTTTCTATATATATATATTATATATATGTATGTATGTATATATATATATATATATATGTATTATAAATATTTATAAATATATATATATATATATATATAAGATGATGATGTTATTTAAGGTGATCTTATCCCAGCAAGTACAGTTGCAAAGAAAGGGTGAGGGAAATAGGATACTTATCCCTGTATTAGTGTTAATCTCTTATCTTCCTTTATTGTGGTTTTCAAAGGTTTTCGACTTGTCTCCTAAAGAGTGCTTCCTTCAAGGAAAAATGAACTAAGTGTTTACGCTCGGACACGATAAGTTTTGTAGTGTCCTTCTAGAAAAGCTGCTTACCATAGCTAAAAAGTCTCTTCTACCCTTACCGAAAGGAAAGTAGCCACTGAAGTTATATTCCAGCTGTGACCAAGTTGCGGAAGGATCCTACGTAATCTAGCAGTTGAATCGGTGGAATTGTAGGTGTTCAAACATATAGCATATGTTTTTATGTTGAACATGACATAAGTCTGGTTTTAGTTTCTATGACAGGTCTATTTTAACATCGTTACTGATCTTAAAATATGTTTTTTATTCATTACTTCCCACATAAAGTTGTGCAATTCCTTATTTCCTTTCCTCGCTTACTTATTTTCCCTGGGCTGATAGCATCCTGTTTTACCAACTAAGGTTGAATTAATAATAATAATAATAATAATAATAATAATAATAATATAATAATAATAATAATATAACTATTATTATTATAACAATAATTATTATTATTATCATGATTATTATTATTATTATTATCATTATTATCATAGCCTGTAACATCGATACATTTTACAGACATATTTGCAAATATTTCGTAAGAATACATAAGTTTTGATACTCAATTTGTAAAACAATAACTTGATGATAGAAGTCCAAAAACTAACTACTTTTTTAAGTAGATGAGGCTAGATGACCTCATCCCTGACGTCAGCTCTTATCACCGAGCAACGTGACGTCATAAGTCATGGGTATGAACAATGACGTCATGTACACAGTGTGTGGGTGAAGGCCTGCAGCGAGATAAACCTTTTCTTGTATTATTTTATTTAGGAATACTGTAGTTTCTTGTATTGCTTTTTAACAAATCCAATGGGTCCATTTTTTATTATTTGATTTATTCTTTGACAATAGAATTACTTGCATTAATCTGTTCAGAAATACAAAGGCTTCCCAAATACAGATTTTTTTATTATTATAATTAGTATTATAAACTTATTTTTTTTTCATATATTTTCTAACATTCTAATCATTAAGACACGAAATTTATCTTGTATTATTCTATTTAGTTATTAAAAATACAAAGGCTTCACAAATGATTCCATTTAGAAATACAAATTTATTTTGTATTATAATTAGTATTATAATCTCATTTTTTGTTCATGTATTTTCTAACATTTCTGATCCATTAAGACCAGAAATTTAAATTGTATTATTCTATTTAGTAATTAGAAATACCAAGGCTTCACAAATTATTCCAATTAGAAATACAATTTTTTTTTGGTATTATTAATATTATAATCTTATTTTTGTTCATATATTTTTTAACATTTTAATCCATTAAGACAAAATTTATCTTGTATTATTCTATTTAGTTATTAGAAATACAAAGGCTTCACAAATGATTCCATTTAGAAATACAATTTTTTTTTTGTATTATAATTAGTATTATAATCTTATTTTTGTTCATGTATTTTTTTAACATTTTAATCCATTTAGGACATACGAAATTTAAATTGTATTATTCTATTTAGTTCATATATCTATTAACATTCTGAATGTAAAATCCATCAGTTTTGTGAATGAATCAGTTACGTAAAGGAAGGGTCACGTTCCTTCGTAATTCTGAGGTTTACAGTAACCAGGTAAACCGTTCATTCGTTTGTTTGTTTATGAGCGTCTTGCCTATAGCAAGACACGGGCTCTTGCACTAAGGCAGCCGTAAAAAAAAAAAAAAAAAAAAGAAAAAAAACAGGTAACCAAAAGGTAACATAGTAGACTTTATATATTTTTTTCTTTAATTAAGAAATTAACATTTACAAATTTACAATTTATGATATTGTATATACATCATAATACATTTCCTTAAATAAATTTTGTAATTAACATGCATTAATTTTTGCGCCTTTCACTATTAATCTGATTATGTTTTTAAATTACATACTTATCAACTCGTAAATATTTTTTTAACAAAAGTTTTAGATTATATATTATTTCAAGAATGTCAAAGAATGTTTTGCGTTTTAATGTACTGTATATAGTTTAACGTCGCACTAATCTCTCTCTCTCTCTCTCTCTCTCTCTCTCTCTCTCTCCACAGCTGCGACTAACTAGAGCTGACTAACGACGAACTGATATTTCACTCAGTCAACAGAAGTAAAGTAAATTTATGATGAAACGTTCTTATTTTTCTCGTTGTGTTGTGAGAGAGAGAGAGAGGAGAGAGAGAGAGAGAGAGAGAGAGAGAGAATCTAGAAACCTTTGTATCTTCTCATTGCAAATTGAAACAAGAAAAGAATAAGAGGAAAAAGAAAATAACCGAAAGGAGTCCTCATGTCATGTTGCATACGTTGCGCTAGGTAAACGCGGGAGGGGGATACGGGGGGTGGGGGGTGGGGGGGGGGGGGCTAAATTGGTGGATGGTTGGGTGGGTAGGATCGGGCGAAGAAGAAGACGGAATTCGTCAGCGCGTCGGGATGAATGAAACTTGGGAAGGAGTTTCGTTTCTTTTCGTCCCCGTTGCAGAAGGGTTCCTATCGCTGCTAAAGGAACCTAGAAACAGGATTCCCATCGCGTGGGCTGTTTTGCTGTGCGTTCATGAAATGCGAGGGACTCCCGGTCATTTCGGTTTTAAGGGGGACATCAACTAGATACCAATCCCCCATTCTCCCCCCCCCCCTTCCCCCGGCCTAGTAACTCTTCGGCCTAAATTCCATCCTTTTACAGAACATAAAAAAAGCTAAACTATAAAAAAAAACCGTATTGGGACACGTCATTCATCTTTCGTTGAATTCATTCTAAATTCTAATTATTCATTTGACGGTCGTTTTGTTGATGCCTTTTGAATTCATATCGCTGATCTTCTTTATCTGTTATGAAATATTCCCACAATTTCTTTTTTTCACTTTATAATATTGAAGACTTTGGTGTTTTTATTGTTACTATTAATTAAATGGCATATGGAAATGGGTTTGAAAATATAAATTAATTTGTTTCATTGATCATTATAGACTACATAAAAAATTGTGACTACAAAATCCACTCTGTATGAAAAATATGATGCAATTAAGCAGTAAACGAACGTATATGTCATTGATACGAAATAATAAGCAAATGTTGAGTCTAACAGGTTCACCACTACGAGGAAAGCCCTGCCGGCCACAGAAGTACTTGCCTGCCCTCGTGTGTGTGTCCGAATCCCTTGCTACGTCCTCTGTCCCTTGCAACCACTTTACAATAGTTCTTCTGTAACCACAGAGATAATGTTCATTTTATTCGCACGCCTTTAATAATTTATTTTCTTGTGATAAGATGGTATCTATGGTGTTAATTTTCCAATTGACATTTTGAAAAAAACAATTGAATTCAAAATACAAACGCGTTCGTAAGCAGCCGGGGCTCGTAGATTGCCTTGCATAGTTTGATGATGTGACGTCATTCAGGAGTACCAACTGTTCCGCTTGCCTCTTCAAGGCCGACCGTATCTCGTCTGGTGATGTGAAGTTAACGACACCCACACGATTGCCAGTCAACACGACAAGCATATTAAAGCTTAGGGAACTACTCCATCATTTTGATACTTCAGTTATTGTAGGAATTTGAGTATATACTGTACATCTAAAAACTGGGTAGATTAGGCAAAAGCGGCAGTTTCACAAGTTTCTTTATGCATGGGAAATATCACAAAGCAGTTAATATAAAACCTTAAGAAGTGTGTGTGAGTATATATATATATATATATATGTGTGTGTGTGTGTGTGTAACAATAAGCTGCTATGTTTTTATCTTTTATTGGAACGTTTATTCATACGCTTCAGTATTTACAGTAGTTAAATAGTGTTAATATGAAAGTTAATTGTTTTGTACTTGAAGAAAAGTTATACTATCTATAATTAAACCAACCGACTTTCACTGTTTTTTATTCTGTAAAATACCAACCATAACCAAAAACTTAAGGCTCAATTCGACTCATTTGTGTAAAATATTTTGATGGATGTAGTTAGCGCGTCCAATTGGCATACCACATACAAGTGATTCGATACCTCAAGTGGATGATAGCTCTCTTTCGTCACTGGATAGTTGTGAACCCCTTGGATGAGGCATTTATTTCTAGAAGAGGTAGATTCCGAGCACAGACTATATCGAACTAGATAAACGACGATTTACATCAAAATTTCAACCGAAAGATTACATTCAAGAAAGGTCTCGCGATAGTCTCCTTATTTCATTTTATATATAATGTCTAGCAGCCATCATAAGTGATTAGATTTCTTTTTAAAGGGAGAGATGTTTCCTTTCGATATGATCCTACACGGCTGATCCACTAATGGAGAATGTATATAAAATTTTAGAGAAGACACACTGACATATCGATGAAAAGATAGTCTGTGTTTGGCAAATTTTAACTAAAATGGAAGGTAGGGCGTGATGGAAAGCCATTCACTGATTAGTTGTTAGGTCTGAATCGATTGAATCGTGAGAGAAATTAATTAAAAGATCAAAGGCCCCAAAGGTATTGTGGTAATAAATAAAGTTTTTTCTTCCTTTCTTTTTATTTTAGAAAGTTAAGTAGTAATAAAGTGAGGTTTTTTTTATAGAAAGTTAAGTGTAAAACCGAAAGAAAACTCCCGTAAAGGGAAAGAGTTATTAAGATGTTGGAATTCGTGATTAGGAATTACAAAGAGATTAAAATACCAAATCTCTAATATCAGAATTTTATAATCTTTCCATTTTTATTCGGTGCTTAGTTTTGATGCAAACCTGATTGATAATTAAGTTAATTAAGTTCATAGCCATAAATTAATTTTCGCATTGCATTATCATATTCAATTAAACGGGGCTATAAAAGACCGCCGAGTGATATTTGAGGCCTGCTTACGACCATGGCCTTAGGCCTAAATTCTATCATCCAATCTAACAGAGTAGTCTTGGAAAGGAGGAAAGCTAATCTAGGGGAGCAACAATATTAAAAGCCGATACTTTACTGGAAATCAAACGAAACTCATTTAGCGTTATCAATAATCTTAGTAAGACTTGGCTATTTATCTTTTTTTAATTAGTAAAATCAAATCTCTTTATTTAAATCCAATTTTTCGAAATGACGTTAATCTTCGTCCGTTCTATACGATACTTACAAACTCAGAAGACATATTTGTTCACTTTCGTAGAGATAAGCATCATTAAAATATAGCTTAATGGTGTCTTAACCTGTAATTTTTAAATCTCTCCCTCTCTCTCTCTCTCTCTCTCTCTCTCCGTGTGTGTGTGTGCGTGTGTGGCTAGTTGTAAGTGTTCAGCATATTCTTCCGGTTGTATTTTTCTTGACTAATGTGTTTTTTTATTCTGTTATTATAATTGTTCATAAACATTAGGATGTGATATATTGTCCCTTTACGCAATGACTTCCATAGTCTTTGGCTCAAGTTCCTACTATTGTGATTGAACTTAGTGACTTCCCTTCGTGATCATTATCACCATCATCACGAGCGATTTTGATTGTTGATAACCTCTTTTGTAAATTCCTTATTTCCTTTCCTCACTGGGCTATTTTCCCTGTTGGAGCCCTCGGGCTTATAGTATCTTGCTTCACCAACTAGGGTTGTGGTTTAGCAAGTAATAATAATAATGATAATAATAATAATAATAATGTGAAGTAACAAATTTTCTCTAAGTCTAGGGAGTATGATTGTATGTAGGGTCGAGGACAGTGGCTCCTTAACATCCAGATCTTTGCATTGACGACGTCTCATTTACCATATACAAATCAATTAACATTCTAGTTGTGTTTCTTGGTTGCAAATTTACTTTTGAGAAACACTTTCGGCCTTTCTTCTAAAATTGTACGAATAATTGGCTTATTAAGAAAGTCTTTTTTAATATTTTCGGAGATCACTCTATTCTTAAGAAGCGTTTTAATTCTTTCATTCTACCTTGTATCGAGTATTGTTCGCCTGTCTGGTCTTCAGCTGCCAGGTCTCATCTTGATTTTATGGACAAAAACATGCGGTCTATTAAGTTTTTATTTTTTTATTTTTTTATTATTCCTGATCTAGATATCAATCGCTGGCACCGTTGTTCAGTTATTTCTTTATGCAAGTTGCATAATATTTTTTCATTAATTTCATTCTTATACTCACTGACCATAGTTGTTTTGGCTAATTTTTAATAGCGGATGCCTTTCCTGCCGCCAACCCTCCCCATGTACCCGGGTTTGGGACCGGCACTAAGTTGAGGCTGTAGACAAAGAAGAAGAAGAAGAAGAAGACCTAATATTTTTTTCATAATGCAGATCATCTATTGTACTCAGATCTTCCCATACTGTACAATCCTGTACGTTACTAGGTATGCAGCTTTGCCTTCTTCATCACAAGGCTCAACATTATATTGTATTATAGAAGTTTTATTCAGTCTGTAACAGACTGGTGGAATTCTCTTCCTATTCAGGCAGTTTAATAGTGGAAGGGTAAACTTTTTTTTTTTAAATGTTTTTCTGTTGAGAAGGTTGACATGAGTCTCCTTTTTATAGTTTATAAATGGCTGACTTATTTGTCTATCAATTACTTATATATAGTTTATTTGCAGTTCCCTTATTTCCTTTCCTCAACGGGCTACTTTCCTTGTTGAAGTCCTTGGGCTTGTAGGCATTCAAATTTTCCGACCAGGGTGTTAGGCCTTTCTTCACGATCGTAAAATTTCTCTCGGGCTCTGGCTTAGGCCTTTCTACGAGGGCCAGTCCGGCTACTTTCAAAATACAAATTTCCTGACCACCACTCTCTCTCTCTCTCTCTCTCTCCTCTCTCTCTCTCTCTTGTTTTATACTGGTATGACTACTTATGTAGAATACCCAATGTACAATTGGAAATAAAGGATAAAGGATCTCTCTCTCTCTCTCTCTCTCTCTCTCTCTCTCTCTCATGTTCAATCCATATTATAATATATATAAATCAGCTAGTCTTCACTTTTCAAGATATTCCCCTGACCAACATATTCCCTCCGCACGCTATAACCCCACTGACCTTTCCTTGTTCATTTAATTTGATCTTCATTTGTATATATTCATTTTTTTTTAATTATATGTGATTAGAAGTATTTCTATTTATCACGCTCCTTTCTTTGTGTTCTCCATTATTAAGATAATTATGAGCATAATAATAGGGATTCTCTCTCCTCTCTCTCTCTCCTCTCTCTCTCTCTCTCTCTCTCTCTCTTTCAGTTAATTCTCCTATTCTGTTGCATGTTCCCTCGCGCTGTTGCAACGAATTTGGTGGTGGTATCCGTGGCCTCATAAGCCGTTGAGGTGGTGATCTTGTTTAAATATGACCTCATTGTCCCACTTCGTTGCTGGACAATGCGATCGCAGGAATTAAGCGAGGAGGGTGTTGCTTAGCTCTTGCCTATTGCTGGTTTCGCGTCGCAGCAAGAAAAGCAAAAATTGTTTTAAATTATCCAAGATTTAAGAACTGTTTGTCTTCTGATATTTATTGGATTTTGAGAGGAGTAATTATAGGGGAGTGATTTGGAAATAAATAGAGGGGAACATTTAGCACAGTTGACGAGAATATGATGGGGCATACCCATTTGTTCTGTGTTTGTAAAGCATGGTAATTTCTTCTTGAGGAAAGTTGTATTCGAAATTATACCCATAGCGGTAAAAAAAAAAAAAAAATCATATTGTTGACATTCGAATCTTTAGTTGGAATAATGATGATTGCTTTATAAAATGATTTTGTTTTGAATTGTAGCTAATACTTGATCAATCAGTCAATGGTGGATGAAATTCATTATGTAAGAATTGCGCAATCGGTTTGATTGGCATTCAAACTAAGCAAAAAGATGCTCTCCGTGTATCGCCAGGGTATTGCGTAATACTTAATGGCCCATTGATACTCTGAATAGATTAAAGTCCTCTTGTTTGCATCGTGGATAATTTGTTTCTTTTTTAGTTTGAGAGAGAGAGAGAGAGAGAGAGAGAGAGAGAGAGAGAGAGAGAGAGAGGCATTGTTTGTCTAGTAGATGCATTGTGTCTGAGAGGGCATATGTTTGGCTTTATAATACAGTATATGTTATATCATGATATTGCACCTCTAAGGAAATGTTCAAAAACGTTTTCTTTGTAATATGCATTATAAAGATTTGGTCATAACGTTTCATCTAAAAAAAAAAAATAAAAATATTTCATTCAGTTCCAAACAAACATTTTACCATTTCGAGCAGTTTCACGCAATTTACCCGAACAAACCACCTTTTAAAACTAACAAGACACTTGAAATTTTAATATTTTTCAGTTGTATTCAATCTGGTAATTCTTCATTTGGGAGGAAACACCAACAATCAATCGAATCTGCTGAGATAACCAAATTGTGCGCCCAACCATGAACGGCACTACTCGAAGGATGTCAAGGAAAGATTTATTTAAAACAATAAGTGGGTTGAGAAAATAATATAATGGCTTTAGAATGAGTCATGATTTATTATTTTCCTTGACATTATCATCATTGTCATCATTAAAATTTAGTGAGGGCTGTTTAGCAACGATTGTTAAAAAAATAATTAGCTTCGGCTGAGTTTGCGGGTTTCGTATTAGTAATTAAATTGAATTTACAGATTACTGACAGCATCATAATAAATTCCCTCAACAATTAAAAATGCTTTAAATCTTGGATAAAAATCAATACGTATTTAAACGTTTTCTGTACTTAAGAAACAAAGGCATTTAGTCTCCATAGGAAAAACTAGGATTAATTTTCCCTCACTTGCCTTCTTAACTTTTCTTGTAGTTGTGATTTTTAATCTAAAGGAACTAAACAACTGAATGATGAATGACACAGTTTCTGATTTACAAAAGATATCTACGTATCATCTGACCCGTATAAAAATACGAGAAACAATTAACTTTTACCTTCTCGATATCAGCGTATTTTCAATTACGCTTTCCGGCGAAGACCTTGAAATCCGATGAAGGAATTTCCATGAAATGTCGCTCCTTCAATCCCAGTCTCTAACTGATGTTACTCCAGCGAGGGAAATTGAGGTGCTTCATAACTAATACTGCAACTCGCAACAAGAAGTTCAATTTCAGTGGCGATATTTAGATCTATTTATTCAATCGATTTACCGTGAAATTAGATAGCATTGTTTCATTGAATATGTTCTCAGTACTTACCACATGATTCTTTCCTTGTTGACTGTAAGCAATATCCTTGCCATCTGATTTTTTACGAAATCTGCTTTACAATTTATTTGATATGAAATCTAATCACTGATGTCATCACTTTCACAGCTGCTGCTGTAAACCTACCCATAATCCCCTATCTCCCTCTCGGATGATACTCCATAAATCATGATGTATGAAGAAGCTTTGGTTTTGTTTATGTATGTGTTCATTTTCATCTAAAACCATCAGACCGTTTTGTTTTAATATCGAGATATGTATCTTTATCTTTTTAAGATAGAATACAGTAAT
>NC_090733.1:150122073-150124007 GCF_036898095.1 Palaemon carinicauda
ATATGTATATATTTATACTGTAGGTTTACATATAAAAAATATTTTGAATTTTGTTTTCGGGGTAACATCATTTCATCTCTAAATAATGTGGGATTTTATAAGTCCTTTTCTACTGTTTGAATGAATTTTGTTTGCTTGAAGAGCGAAGTTGCAAATTTTGAACGCTTCTACCATTTCCTGCCTGAGTAACCTTTTTGTCATTGATGTATAGGTTGGAATTGTGTCTCAGCTCTAAAGTCTATGACATTACTGGCTCCGGTAACTGATATATATTATATGTATGAATACAGCGTGTGTATGTGTCTATGTATATATATATATATATAGATATGTATTAGATATGTATATATATACATATATTATATATATATATAAATGTGTGTATATATATGTATATGTATATATATATACATATATATATATAAATGTGTGTATATATATGTATATGTATATATATACATATATAAATGTATATTATATATATATATATATATGATAAATTTTGCACATTTTTACGTGTTTTTCATATTTAAATAAGCCATATATATTTTGATATATTAATGTCTGGATTCTCTTAACGACCTCGGGATCAGAGCCCCCAGCGAAATCTCACAAAGACAAGAGCTTGGCTCCGGCCGGGAATCGAACCCTGGTCGGCAAGCTTATATAGACAGTGACTACCCATTCGGCCACGAATGGGTTAGTCACTGTCTATATAAGCTTGCCGACCAGGGTTCGATTCCCGGCCGGAGCCAAGCTCTTGTCTTTGTGAGATTTCCGCCTGGGGGCTCTGATCCCGAGGTCGTTAAGAGAATCCAGACATTAATATATCAAAATATATATGGCTTATTTAAATATATATATATATATGTCAATATATATATAAATATGTATATGTATATATAAATATGTATATGTATATATATTTATATATATATGTATATATATATATATATATATATATATACAGTATATGTACGGAGTTTGTTGCTTGTGTGTCCCACTGCGCATTATGTTTACTCATCGTGTCGTCGATATAAGAATTTTAAGTCTCTACTATTGCCTTTTCTAATTTTGCAACGCAGGATAATGATGGGGGACCACAATTTTATCTCGACTCATTGTGCATGGATATCCGGTGACCTAAATAAATCACTATTCTTAATGTAAAGCAAAATAATTGAAAAGTGAAATTACAGCATCCCTCATCGGACACTCGGGAAATCTAGCAGAGAAGAAATTCAAAAGTGAATCTGACATATAGGGCAAACTCTGAACAATTTAAAATATAAAAAAAATGTACTTAGTAATGATTAAATTAAATTTAATGTGAGCAGGAAGATATTCTGTTCCTTAGAGGAAAAAAGATTGTATTGCAGAAAGTATATTAGAATAGGTTTTCTGTTGGTATGATATATATATATATATATATATATAAATATATATACATATATAAATATATATATACAGTATATATATTTATTTATATATATATATATAATATGTACAGTATATAAATATGTATATATATATATATAAATATAAATAAAATATATAATATAATAAATATATAATATATATATGTATTATATATATAATATATATATGTATATATATATATATATAATATGTATGTATATTTATATATATTTAAATTGTGTGAGCATGTGCATGCATATTTATATGTACATACATACACACGCACATATATTATATATATATATATATGTATGTATATTTATATATATTTAAATTGTTGAGCATGTGCATGCATATTTATATGTACATACATACACACGCACATATATAATATATATATATAAGGAATTATTATTATCAAGGTTCGAACGGTATGTGTCATCCACATACACTGATAATACCGACAGTGCGTATCTAACTACGCGCACATACATTTCACCTTACAGTATCATCTT
>NC_090733.1:150124507-150132007 GCF_036898095.1 Palaemon carinicauda
AATGAATTTCAGATTGCGCTGATTAACAACTTGAAAGTCATTTTGCATGGTCGTAAATGATTACCGACATCCGAGTTCAGTAAAAACGTGCAAGAAATTCACCCTTGTAGATTTGGACAGTTCACTGAAAACCTATGCCTTACTGGTCGCACCATCTCCAGAGGGCATGAAGATGTATAATGAATGTTTACACACACACAATATATATATATATATATATATATATATATATATATATATGTATATTATATATATTATATATATATATTATATATATATATATGTATATGTATATATATAATATATATATAATATAAATATACATATATATATATGTATATTTATGTATATATATGTATGTATATATGTATATATATAGATATATGTATGTATATATATATATATATATATATAGCTATGTATAATATGTACATATATATAATTATATGCGTGTATATTATGTAAATTTTTAATCATGAAAGAACACCTGTTCATGGGTAGTCATCAATAGATGAGAAATGCAGATTAAGCAATGAAATGAAATTTTTATTAAAATCTAAATATTTAAATAGGAAAATGTTGAAATAAAAAAAAACTCTAAAACTCGATTTCACATTAATAAGTAATAAATCTTTAATGACAATTTCTAAGTATCTATCGATGGCGCAACACTGATATGATGTGATTCCTATAAATAGGATTTCTTGATATTAATTTTGCTTGATTGATTGTATCAACACGAAAAAAATTATCTCCAACCGATTTAATGTAATATCAAAAGTGAGATTCACTGGATATAACAGATATGCAAGTTTGAGGGAGCTTAGAATATCATCCTTTCAATATACGTACGCACACACATATGTATATGCAGTGTATATATATATATATATATATATATATATATATATATATATATATATATATATATATATGTGTGTGTGTGTGTGTGTGTGTGTGTGTGTATATATACTGTATATCATTATTATCATCATTATTATTATTATTATTATTACTTGCTAAACTACAACACTAGTTGGAAAAGCAGGATGCTTCGTATATAAACTATGAAAACTTTATTGAAACAAGAGGAAGAGAAATTAGATATTATAGTGTGACCGTGTGTGTGTCTGTATATATATATATATATATATATATATATATATATATATATGTATGTATATGTATATATATTTATATATATGTATATATGTTTATATATATATGTATCTATATTTATATATATAAATGTATATATATATATATATATATATATATATATATATATATGTATATATATAAATATATATATAAGTATGTATATATATTTATGTATATATACATTTATGTGTATATATATATATATATATATATATATATATATATATATATATATATATTATATATATATATCGTTTAATAATAATGGATAAATCACTTGTTTTGTACACATACACAGAGGACTCATCAGAGACGTGTCTACTCCCACGCAGACAGTGTGTTAAATACACACAACCACTTAGACATCTCTGCACAAATAACTGTCCTTCTGTACATCGAGGCTCTACCATTCCAACAATTATATTGCATCGAGCTAGTTCTTATTCAGGCTCTTTATCTCCTTTCATTCTTAAATTTTCGAATTTTCACCTTTTTACCAGCTTATGTACTTCCATTTTCTCTCCACGTTATGAAATTCTCTTAAAACAATGTGATTCGTCTCCTCACTTTTGGTTTGTCATCAACAACGGCTTTGTTGTATTTTATCAAATCCGGAGAAATCGAGCGAGTTATCTTTTAAACCTTCTTTGGTATTAGTGGTTGTTAATCGTTGTGCTGTTACTTAGAAAAGAAAATAATTTTCTTACTGATATGAATGTTACCTTCTCAGATTACAATGTTATTAAACATCCCATTCAACTCGGATTACTAAACTATGTCAACACCTCGCAATTGTTTGTTAATTTCTTAATCATATTTGTATTTCTTTACAATACAATGATTATCTCGAACGAATCACAAGATACTGTACAGGAGTTCACACAATGCTCTTAATGCCAATCCACCACTAATCGTTCCAACTGATCCCTGATTAGGGGGGCAAACTTCCACACGAGTTTCTCGAGAATGCAAATCCGAATCAACAACAGAATCCATTGGCCTGTTATCAGTAAACCATCGCCGAGACTTTGAACCTGTAATGACCCCATTACTTGAACAAATTCTAACTGGTTGCGTGGATGATTTTTCTTATCATGCTTTCAACCTCTGTTTACAGTGGTTTACTTTTCGTGGAAAGGAAGTAAAGAACATAATCATCATTATTTCAGTTTTGTTTAGGTATACGCTTGTGTGTGTGTGTTTTTTTTTTTTCTTTTTTTTCTTTTTTTTTTGGCTGAGCATTAAGTAGATGGTGCAATTTCCATACAATCATTATTTCTATTGTCACTATTATCAGTGCACACAGACCTAATGGAAAAACGAGCAAAAAAGGTAAGCTTACTTACATTCAAGTAAATGGCAGTAGATTTATCAACATTCGACACGTGATGAAAGTCAAATTAATGGACTTTAAAATAGCAGTCACAACCCTTATTGGCGCATCAAAATATGGCCGAAACAACCCTTGCTGGGCTACAAACAAACCTTTCCTTAGTTAAAACCTTGCAAGAGCAGGAAGTCACAGACAGCATGTCTCTCTAGATACCACATTTGAGCCTTAGCTCCTGCTAACAAGAGTGCATCTTTTCTATTTAGCTCATTCTATCCAAGAACGAGGTCTGGGACTGAATCTCTGGGGGGACCTCATCACGACCGGTTTTAGTCGCGCCAGAAGAAGGGAATGTTTGATCTTGAACGCCAAGTCGTCTAATGATGAGCTTAAGGGGAAATCCTTGTGGTCCGGCTGGTCGCCAAAACATTTTCAGCTTGGACTTTCGCTAGCAGATGCCAATACAGATTTGGTACTCTTGTTATGTGCCAGCGATCAGCGCTTCACTTCGTTCCTGGGTATTATTGGTAGGACACGAACCACCGCAAGGATATAGAGGTTAAACTTTATTCTTTTTTTCCTTCTCCTCTTCCCCTGCTTCTCCTCCTCCTCCTCCTCCTCCTCCTCCTCCTCCTCCTCCTCCTCCTCCTCCTTATTCTCTTCTTTGAAACTAGTTGAAACCTTGAAACTGTTCCTACCGATTATCATATTTTCACTATTAATTGATTAGCGAGAAGTTTTATTTAACATTTTAGAATTCTTGCTAAATTAGAAACAATGATTCCTGTAACGTTTTTTTTAGTCGTTTCTGAAAACCTACTGTGGAATTTGATAACATTTATTTGTTTATTTCGGTCTTTCAATTGCTGGTAATAGGTTATTTTGCACACAGAAATACAGACACACAAGTACACATACATGCACGAACACACACACACTATACAGTGTATATATATATATATATATATATATATATATATATATATGTATATATATATATATATATATATATATATATATATATATATATATATATATATGAACATATATCACAAGCACACGTGATTTCAATCAATGTAAATATCACCCACGAATGGCATTTAATACCGAACAGGTGTGGGTTCGAATCCCCACCCGGCCAGAAGCTGTTACCATAAAATGAATTCCAAGTGGTTATATATTCCCAAGATAGAATTCGGTATTAAATGCCATTCGTGGGTGATATTTACACACACACACACATATATATGTATATATATATATATATATATATATATATATATATATATATATATGTATACATTTATACATGTACATATATATATGTATATATATATATATATAATATGTGTGTGTGTGTGTGTGTGGGTATATATATATATATATATATATATATATATATATATATATATATATATATATATATATATGAGAGAGAGAGAGAGAGAGAGAGAGAGAGAGAGAGAGAGAGAGAGAGAGAGAGAGAGAGAGAGAGAGAGTAAAAATCGACATGAATAGATAACTCGCAAATGGACGAGTTCGTGCTGTAAGCCTAAAGCTAGGTTACAATGTAGATAGAGACAAAGTTGATCAGAGGAAATACCTAGGTAATAAAATTTTACAATCTTGTTGAGTCCTCTGTTATATTCCGTTGTTCATTCCAGGATTTCCTTTTGAGAATTATCGTTAACATTCACAGTTATTTAAATTCCACTTAATTTGCCTAATTTTTCATCTACAGTAAGGAATCTCAAATATGATTTCCTTAAGGGGGACGGGCTAATTCCAATAGGATGACATCCGATGTTTTACAAAAGAAAAAGAGAAAACCGATTTCCAGTAAAAATGCTTCAATTGGTATGCATGATAATTTGAAAGTGTTTTTAACATTTGTATCTGAACACAATTGTGGTCATTTTGAATTTATCAAAATTGGACTTTGGAAAATTATGAAAATTTTGAGTCTGAAAATGAGTATAATAGGTTATGTGAAATTGATTAAAATCAGAATGTGAAAATGTCTATGATCATTGTCAGTTTGAGATGTGGTTATGAACATAATCACGATATGATTAAACTGATTAAATATAATGAATGAAATATGCTACTGATTGTAATAGTGATGAAGATTATTTCATTTGACATGAACAAATCGGTTCTTAAGAGATTATTTTCTACTTAAAGTTGGCGAGAGATTAATGGCCGGTATTCTAGTGTTATTTATCTATACCCCCACAGTATATAATCAACCTTATCAAAGTGTGTCTCACTTCCGTTTTTATCCAAAAGATGGCGTGCACGGTAATTGTATTTAACGGGATATCGCTGATTGACATTCTTCCGGTATACATTACTCGCTTGTTGTTTACATGTTCAATTTAATCTGATAATATAAAGATATTTAGGAATACGTGTGGATAATATGATTTATTCGATATGCTTTCTGCCTGCCTATTCTTGATGAAGCGGGCCTTTGAATTCAGAAGTGATACCACATGCACGATGATTAATTCCAGATCTGATTAGTCAATACTTGAACATGCCAGCTTCATATCACAGGCGTAATCACTTGTTTACTGCATGTCAACAGCCCTGATAAAAGACAGATTAGTTTGTACCTTACCGCACGACCCTTCGATGAAAATAAATGGACGTCAGGCAAACTGCTTGTAATTTCAGCCTTCCTTTTAAGTTAAAATTGAGGTTGTGGTGGCCCATTAAAAACGTCCCTGCCTGGGGATCGCTAGACTGGGGTTTGAATCCCACTGAAACGAGTTAGTTTCTTTAGTTTCTGCAACCTCACCATCCTTGTAAGGTAAGAATGGGATGTGGTTTGGGGGAGCCTATAGGTCTACCTACCTGCTAAGTCATCAGCAATCATTACCTGGTCCTCCCTGGTTCTAGTTTAGTCTCTAGAGTATTGTTCTGCTGGGCAGGGCAATGTACCAACCGTGTGTCACACGATCGTACATAAATTATTTTGTATATATTATGCTTGTATCTGCGCTCTTCCCTCGCACTAAAAAGAACCAGAATAATCATGTCTCCGGTTTTCCTCTGTAACATTGTCTGTCTTGTGAACATGAAAATGCCTGTTGCTTTGAGGTTTTGTATATAAAGGAGAGTGTTCTATAATAAAGTTACTCAGTTGATTGCTTCCTGCCTTTGAGTCGCAACCTTTCTCTCGGCCCGTCACAGCAATGTCACACACCCTTGTCTCTGCCATTCATGAGTGGCCTTTAAACCTCAGGGAAGATCATATTTTTATTCTGTTAGCATGTCAGGTTTTTAGTCAGCTGGTTTACGTGGAAAGCATCGACTCGATATTATTGAAATTTTACCAAACTTTGGTCTCGTTACTGGGAACGGTTGATTGGATTTTGGAAGAGATAAGACAGTAACATTTGACGAAATAAGTTATTTTCAGGCACTGGGTTTGGATGTAGATTGGTTTTTTGCAGAGGTTTGCCGTCTCCGAACGCACCTTGTGTAATTTCATTCTGAAAGTGTGTGATATAAGGCCCTCCTTATTTCTTACTTTTTTTTATAAATTAAAAACTTACCGTGTTTAATATCACCACGGAAGGAGCATATTATTTTCATATATTCTAAACGGGTGCTGACCTATTATTATTATTATTATTAGTAGTAGTAGTAGTAGTAGTAGTAGTAGTAGTAGTAGTAGTAGTAGTATACAGAATGCTATAAGCCCAAGGGTTCCAACAAAGAAAAATGGCCCAGTAAGCAAAGGAAATAAGAATATAATAAACGACATAAAATGTAAGGAATAATGAATATAAAATATCTTAGATCAGTAACAACTTTGAAATAGATCTGTGATATATAAAATACGAAGCTAGATTGTTTTGAGGTTTTCTGGCATCCTGACATCTAAGGTCATTGACACAAATATTTTGCTGTATGTCAGCCTATTTAAAAAATAAATAAATAAATAAATAGAAAAACCTTTTGAATAGAGATTTTCCCATAAAATTTCATCAGTTGCAGTAAAATACTTCTCACATAGTCGAAGCAAAGTGAACGAAGACACCTCATGTGTGATGACGTCATCAATGTGTTACTAAAGTATTTCGTACGGTTTTTTTTTCCTATTTTATATGAAATTATCTTTGAAATTATTAAAACGGAAGATATATTACTTTTTGAGCAGATACGCATGAACGTAATCATTAATATTAAAATGGTAATTTATGTAAAACCTTTCAGTCTTATAAACTACGAAATGTCATTAAGCACATTTGACGGTGTGTATGTGTATGTACACACACACACACACACACACACACACACAAATACACACACACAGACACACACACACACACACACATATATATATATATATATATATATATATATATATATTTATGTGTGTGTGTATGTGTGTGTCGATTAGTAACACTTTTTACTAGTATAAGTATGAAAATTATAAAGATGCCGAGTAGCGTATCTTTTCTTTACTGAATAGAGTAGACTGTTAAACATCAAGAATATATGCTAGTATACTGTCAATAATCAATGCTACTACTACTACTACTACTACTACAACATAATTAAGTCAAACAGTGCTGCGTACCTTATCTCTCTCTCTCTCTCTCTCTCTCTCTCTCTCTCTCTCTCTCTCTCTCTCTCTCTCTCAAATACGTCCATAAAAGAACATGTGTTACTTACGCATAAAGAAGTGTACAAACTTTATACATCCACTAAAGAGAGAAGGAATTAATATTCTATCCCGAAAACGCGTTTCATTAGCATGTGTCACAGGTGTTATTTTTGCTAACATGGTCACAGATGTTTTATCACTTTAATGCAAATCGGCTGTTACCACGGCTTGAGAAATCTGTGTGACATCGCCACACGATTTTTGAAATTCGTTAGCTCAACTTTGTACTTAAAAAAACAATTATTTATTTCTACTTTTGGTTTTGTATTTGAGTTTGTATCGTCTTTCTTCAGGATCTCATGCTGCTAGTAACTTTAAACATAAAACT
>NC_090733.1:150134507-150159507 GCF_036898095.1 Palaemon carinicauda
CCTCGCCACCGCTTTCCGCTCGACTTTGCTGAGTTATGAATTGGCAAAATTAGCTCCCCTAACACCGTACCATGAAAGCTATGATTTAGCAAAGCTTTGCTCTTCTAATGATATATTTATCAAGCAGGAAGTAAAATGAAGACCTCTCAAAATGTTTTCCCATTAAGCCAAGAATATCCTTCGGTCCTTCTCAAGAGTGCTTTCCCTTCGTTAACCTGTTTCCTTTTTTGTTTCCTTTTTTTTTTCCATCATCGATGATGCGCCAAACTTCTAAGCTGCGTCGACTCTATCCGCTCGACCTCTGAGTTATGAATTGGCAAAATCAAGGTCCTTTAAATGGGGGACCTTGGGCAAAATTAGCTCCCCTTACACCGTACCATGAAAGCTATAATTTAGCAAAACTTTGCTCTCCTAATGATATATTTATCGAGACTGGGTGCCAAATACGACTGAAGTTTGATCAAAATGATTTGATACTTGATCACCGTAATTTGTGCAGTTTGAATGGGTGTAAGTTATTAAGTTCAAATTTGGTGTAATTTCTGTTTTGTTGAGCAAATTAATATTAGTCTCTTTTTATGGTTGCTTTATTATTTGTCTTATTTGCCTTTCTTTGTTATCTATCTATTTTTTTTTTATTTTTCATATAATTTTATTCTTATAATTTATTTTTATATTTCTTTTTATCTGTGTTTCTTTGTCTATAAGATGAAGTGATAAATTACAGCATCTATACTCGTCGTATACTTACTTTGAAACCCGCTTATGGTTAAGCATTGCTTGGTTTCATAACTGTAGGTTCAAGTCGTGAATAACTTAACATTCAAGTTGTCTTCAAGTTCAAGTTGTACGTAAACGACTTGGAGTTCATGTCTTGTGCACCTTGAAATTCAAGTTGTGAAAAACTTTAAATTAAAAACGTGAATAACTTCAAATTCAAAGTGTGAAAAACGTTAGGTTCTAGAAGGGAAGAATTTCAGGTCCTAGTTGTGGATGACTATGATAAAGCTATGAACAATATCAGGTTCATGTAGTGACCAATAAAGCTTGCACTTTATCAACAACTTTATGTTCAAGTCGTGACGTTCACCTTTAGGTTTTTGCATTGGGAAACAATCGAAAGAAGATTTAGAAGTAAAAAATCATGCACTTGCAATACATTCAACTCGACAAATAAATAAAGATAGAAGTTATTTCCATAACAACAAACAGGACCAACAACAAATCAAGGATGTCACCAAACAGTAAAGTGCGTGTGACGTCATCGTTGATAAAGATTATTACAACAACAATGTTTACGTCGAATAGAAGACACGAATGGTGAGTGCAAGAAGGACCTCTTCCCTCTTGAGTTGAAATGTCTGTAGTGCCTCCGTTATATACCAATGCCCCCCCCCCCACACCACCCCAACGTGATTCCCCATACCCCAACGTGATTCCCCATACCCCGGCTCCTCCCACAGCCACTTATTCTCAATGCTCCTCCCACAAGTGTTCTTGCCACGACCAAAGACAATGCAATCATAATAAAAATCAAATTTTTAGCAAGCCCCCCCCCCCAAAAAAAAATAGAGCTATTGATACGCCATCTATTGTCGATTTGAGGAACTATGCCCTGACCATGTGCCAGATACTACTGGATGCAGTATTTGTCATTTACCAAGATACTAAACAAACAATGAAAAGATTAATATTTTTGTGTCCTGCATGAGGTTATTTTTATATGGTTTTCTTGTTTGTTGCGTAAGAAATTTTTATTACAAGCATTTTTTAACATATTTTCTTTTATTTTACTGATAGGAACGGTGGGGAAGAGTGAGGACAGTTAGCTAACTAACCCTAGTAGGGAATAATTTGTAAAGGTAAGTATTAGTAAGAATGATGAAAAGTGCGGTTTAACCACAATTTTGTGTATATAAATGTATATTTTTTTATGGTCATAAAGTTAATCTGATACAATAATTGCTTAATTTTCTTTCACTTTTTGTTTTCTATTATTCTTGGCTACCGGCGTAGTAGAATGTAAACAAAACAATTAAATGAGATTTTCTTGGGAATAGGATGTCAATATTGTGTAATTTTTTATGGATTTATCATGCATTCCAGACTGCTAATGTATAGGAAAGATAAGATTGGTTTTGCCGTAATCGATTCGCCAGTAAATTTTCTTCACCTGCTGGGTGGCTCCCAATACCATAGGGTATATCTTATTAACTGTTTATTTGCGATGGAAATAAAGGTCATTTGCAAAGAAAACACGAGAGTATTGCTATATGAAGCAACATTCCTTTAGTTAAGTTTTTCCTTGTTTTCCTATAATGATACCTTATAGATCTTTCAAAATGGGTTAGTAAAGTTTTTTCCTTGCTTTCCTATAATGATACCTTATAGATCTTTCAAAATGGGTTAGTAAAGTTTTTCCTTGCTTTCCTATAATGATACCTTATAGATCTTTCAAAATGGGTTAGTAAAGTTTTTTCCTTGTTTTTCTATAATGATACCTTATAGATCTTTCAAAATGGGTTAGTAAAGTTTTTTCCTTGCTTTCCTATAATGATACCTTATAGATCTTTCAAAATGGGTTAGTAAAGTTTTTTCCTTGCTTTCCTATAATGATACCTTATAGATCTTTCAAAATGGGTTAGTAAAGTTTTTTCCTTGCTTTCCTATAATGATACCTTATAGATCTTTCAAAATGGGTTAGTAAAGTTTTTTCCTTGCTTTCCTATAATGATACCTTATAGATCTTTCAAAATGGGTTAGTAAAGTTTTTTCCTTGTTTTTCTATAATGATACCTTATAGATCTTTCAAAATGGGTTAGTAAAGTTTTTTCCTTGTTTTTCTATAATGATACCTTATAGATCTTTCAAAATGGGTTAGTAAAGTTTTTTCCTTGCTTTCCTATAATGATACCTTATAGATCTTTCAAAATGGGTTAGTAAAGTTTTTTCCTTGCTTTCCTATAATGATACCTTATAGATCTTTCAAAATGGGTTAGTAAAGTTTTTTCCTTGCTTTCCTATAATGATACCTTATAGATCTTTCAAAATGGGTTAGTAAAGTTTTTTCCTTGCTTTCCTATAATGATACCTTATAGATCTTTCAAAATGGGTTAGTAAAGTTTTTTCCTAGTTTTCCTATAATGATACCTTATAGATCTTGCAAAATGGGTTGGTAAAGTTTTTTCCTTGTTTTCCTATAATGATACCTTATAGATCTTGCAAAATGGGTTGGTAAAGTTTTTTCCTTGTTTTCCTATAATGATACCTTATAGATCTTGCAAAATGGGTTAGTAAATTTTTTCCTTGTTTTCCTATAATGATACCTTATAGATCTTGCAAAATGGGTTAGTAAAGTTTTTTCCTTGTTTTACTTGTTTTCCTATAGTAATACCTTATAGATTTTGCAAAATGGGAGAGTTTGAGAGACCTGGGGGCTTTGTAGTGAGGATTATATTTCTCCTGCTGATTGATGCTCTGTTTTTTGCATTGTTCTTACATCTCCTGATAGTGAGTTTGATTCTAATTGGGTTCATTTCCGGGTATGGAGCCTTCATCTGATGCGTCGTCTTCTGATTTTTTTTTTTTTATTATTAAACTCTATATGTCTTGTGTGAAATACCGCAATTTCTGTCGTACATTATGAAATGCTTAAAACTCAGTTGGCTTTCTTTCACGGCTCTATTGTCTTCTGTCCGTTTTCATGGTGTTATCTACCAGAGAAATGCTTTTTTGGTAAAATGTTAATTGCTAATATGCTGTCTATTATTGAAGGGTAGAATCTTCCTTGACACATCCTCAATTTTATTGCTGTATTTTTTATTGTCGCAATTCTTGTGTCATCTTGTATATTGTTTAGCAAGCTATTTTATTGGGTCTTTTGATTGGCCAGACAGTATTACATTAGATCTCTCTCTCTCTCTCTCTCTCTCTCTCTCTCTCTCTCTCTCTCTCTCTCTCTCTCTCTCTCTCTCTCTGGTTACGCTTCATTTTTCCCTCACCTACACATACATCGAATAGTCTGGCCTATTCTTTACATATTCTACTCTGTTCGACTCCTCATACACCTGACAACACTGAGATTACCAAACAATTCTTCTATGCTCCAGCGGTTAACCACTGCACTAATTGTTCAGTGGCTACTTTCCTCTTGGTAAGGATAGAGAGACTTTTTAGCTATGGTAAGCAACTCTTCTAGGAAGACACTCCAAAATCAAAACATTGTTCTCTAGCTTTGGGTAGTGCCATAGCCTCTGTACCACGGTCTTCCACTGTCTTGGGTTCGAGTTTTCTTGCTTAAGGGTACACTCGAGCACACTATTCTATCTTTCTTCTATTACTCTTGATTTTTTTTTTAAGTTTTTATAGTTGATATAATTATGAAAGATCTATTTTAAGGTTGTTGCTGTTCTTGAAATATTTCATTTTAATTGTTCATTACATCTTTTGTAATTTGTTTACTTCCTTGTTTCCTTTCTTCACTGAGCTATTTTTCCCTGTTGGAGCCCTTGGGCTTATAGCATCCTGCTTTTCCAACTAGGGTTGTAGCTTAGATGATGATAATAATAATAATAATAATGATAATAATAATAATAATAATAATAATATTTGCATCAGTCTGACAGTTCCCCATATTGGTAGCTGTTACTTTGGCGTAACTTGCGCCGTTGTTTAGGCTGCTAAAGTACTATGTTTTTGGTTGCAATTGACGCATTTCTTTGTATTTTCTATACGTTCCATGTATGCAGGATCATATGGTGACTATTCAGAGCATATTTTTAAGTTTTTATCCTTTGAACATTCCTCATGATGATGCTCATAAGAGTAGCATTTACAGCAGCGTGACAATTTCACAGCTATCTGTTCAGTGTATTTAATTGGTATGTATTGGTAGGCTATGAAGAGGCCTCCTCCTATGGCTCTCTCTGCCATCTTCGGTGTTTCAAACTTTATTTTCATAATATATGGATTATTTGGGATTTTTATTACATCATCCACTTAAGCCCACTTTTATGTTTTCTCCGTATTCTGATGTTGTTACATCAAGATGATCAGTTACGATTGTTTTGGAAGTTTTCTATTTTTGGGGTCAAACACTTCAAACATTTCGTTTAGAAACACGGTCTTATTGTCCGTCTTTCAGATCTTATCCGAGTCATCTTCGCCTACATTAACGAAGAATGCCGAATTAGCGTGGGTTATTTCGTGAACTCTGACCCTAGTGGTGCCAATGCATTCCCACAACCTCAGATGTCTTTGTGGTACGCTCTGTGGCTGGGAACTATGTTCTTGTATCTTATTCTTCATTTTGCATTATAGTATTATATTTACTTGAAGTTTTATCACAAAGAAGGGTGACACATAAACCTAGCTATGCTAGAAGTGAAACAGGTTAGAAGGAAGCCGATGACCTAGAGTCAAGGATAGATTTTTAAGAGTCACAAGGGCCGCTATCCTTGAGTTTTAGGCGGAGGAGAGAAGAAACACGTCTTACCGCTATGGGGGTTGGAGGTGAGTGTGATATTGACATTCGTTGAGACTTATTTACAATTACCGTTCATTAAACCAGACTCGTTATTTTTATCATAATTATCGTACAGATAACCGTTAATAATAATACATGGAAACTACTGTGAGATTACCATCGTAAACCCTAACCCAAATAGATGTGACTGGGAAATTAGGGTTTAATGCACTGAACAGTGGATATACATTTACATGTCGAAGTAGCTTAATTGCTAGAATATGCAAACGATTCCACCGTGAAGCCATATTTATCTGTATATATATCTATCTACATATATATATATATATATATATATATATACCTTCGAATACGATTTTTTGTCATTTATATATAGATTTTTTATTCGGTTAGAAAAATTATATCACCTGTCCGTATGCAACAAGTGAAAACTATTTATCTTCCAGTATTGGCAAGAGAAGTAAACAAAACCAGAGCCATCTATTGGCAAACAGACAAAACAGCATCTGTTCAAGTTCATGCATAATGGTATGATCTCTTCTATCTTGCTTATATAATTTTGAACCACAAGAATTCTGTCCCGTTCGTTGTTGTTTATTTCTATTGTCGTTAAGTAATATTTTGCTGTTCTCAAGAACGGGCTTGGGTAAATAATTGTAATGATAAGAGGAAAATATAAGAGCATAGTAATTTATTTGACGGTGACGTCAGTGCCTGTACAGCAATATGATCTGGATGCTGTAAGAGAAGGAAGAAATTATGTAGGAGAGAGAGAGAGAGAGAGAGAGAGAGAGAGAGAGAGAGAGAGTTGCAACTTGCAACCAAGGGTAAAGGGGGTTACAACTGTGGTGGAGTAAAGTTGCAGTGGAGGACCTTTTGTAAGAGTTTCACACATGGAGGGAAGAGGTAGGGAGGGAGGGAGGGAGGGATGGAGGGAGAGGACGTGATTTAGGGAGATGTGTGGATGCTGAACAACCGTAGGGTGACACAGGATGTTAGCACTAGTAGAGGATGAGTATATTCAACACTGTCTGGCGAGGAAACCATTCGTTTTCTCGTGGTAGAGTAAACAACTACTATTCAATTCTACTACCCCTTACTATTAGTTCTACTGCTCATTGCTGTGTCAAAGGATATTACTTTCAGAATGCCATTTTCAATTCTACTACCCCCAACTATTAGTTCTACTGCTCATTGCTGTGTCAAATGACATTAGTTTTAGATTGCCATTTCCATATACATCTCTTCTATTGACAGCAATGTAATATTGTGCCATAGATTTTGAGAACATGTTGATAGACATAGTATATGTTGCACTAGAGTGGTATGTGGTTAAATTCGTTTTATCTTTTGTTAGACGAGCCTATTACATGATATTATTTGATAATAAAAAAAAACGCAATTATTAGATTGCACTTTGTACAGTTAATGAAACCTAGACGTCACTGATAGAAACTCAATCCCCGAAACCCCTCCCAAACTGGTTAAATCCAGTTCGCCTAATACTGTCGCAAAAGAATTCAGGCAATAAATGTTCTCCATCCAAGAGTGCCATTACGCTCTTTACTTATTTTTATTTTTATTTTTTCCCGAACAATCACAGCCGCCAATCTGTAGTAAAGTATCTCCATTTGTCTGGCGGGATTGCATTCCTGCTAAGGTCACTTGTAGCGGATTGAGCCTTGTCAACTTCTGCTACTTGCTCAGAGTATTCTCTCTCTCTCTCTCTCTCTCTCTCTCTCTCTCTCTCTCTCATTATTCAGGCCAGCTCTGTTGAAGTCGAGCTTGACTCATTGGGCTGATTAATCTTTTCCTTTTAATAATAATAATAATAATAATAATAATAATAATAATCATAGGTATAATAATTAATTAAAGCATCTCGGACGATGTAGACAGTAAAGCCAACAACTTACCATCACACCGTTACATATACTTGCCTCTCTCTCTCTCTCTCTCTCTCTCTCTCTCTCTCTCTCTTACGACGGAACAACCCAAATGAATAGCACTGGCAGAAAAAGGACGTGAGCCTATTGCCTGATTGTTTTTCCCTACATCTGTTAACCTCAGCAGTCAGTTGGGAGTATGCTCGTTCGTAAGCTGTGATGGGCCGTTGCCTGGGTGGTGTAGGGCAGGAGTTCAGAATTTAGTGGATCATTGTCCTTCGGAGCTAACCCTCTGGAAGTGGTCTTGACTGTCATTTCATATGCCATGTTTCTTTTCATCATTATTATGAAAGAAGCTTTTAATATCCATAACGAATAATGGAATTTACGGACTATATATATATATATATATATGTATATATATATATATATATATATATTTATATATATATGTATATATATATATATGTATATATATATATATATATATATGCGTATGGGTATGGGCATCGTCTACTTTTTTGTTCGTTTTCTATGGAAAATATTGAAAATCGAAATATGGAATAAAGTTGAATTAAGCAACGTTCCTTTCATGCCAGGATTCGAACCTAACCATTAGGAAACATAGCGTAGCTCTCTGTGCAGAGGATTCTACTCTTTACAAATCATCTTCCTATTCTATTCAACTCTGAAACCGTGATCAGTATTTTATGAAACTAATAATACGGGCATAGCAGCAAAGAATGAAGCGTGGCTAGTTTGAGATATTCTTTCTATCTAATACAATACAAAAGAACATTTTGAGGACATTTGCGAACCTGAAATGAAAACTATTTATTACCAGTGAATCGTTATTGATGACGGCAATGGATGCTATTTATGGAAGTTATATATCTCCTTGTATAGAGCATTATCCTCTTCTGGTGTTCTCTATTCTATTTAGATGTTGAATGAAAGGCTGTAAGCAAACCCAGTGCTCTGGGTCTTATTGTTTGTGCGAATGCATTTATAATGAGCAATGGATTTAAGCTTTGTTATTGCACTTAAGATTTTTTTTTTATTTAGTTCTGGTGTTCGCTTGAAAATACCCGTCTCACATTTTAACTTTTAAAAGATCCTGTGGTTAATGACGATGTTTTTAGCGATCCGGTAATGCTTTGGTGAATGGCAAAACGATTGAAATACCTTTGTATTTTATGTAGGTAAATATAATGGTATATGTATCCTTGTTCATGACTATGTACATCAGAGTGCTTTGCAGAAATATTACATTCAAGACCACGGCTTAATGATGCATCTCATTCTGAACATGACTTATTCGCACTATTTTGTTCCTTGAAAAACTGCATAGATATTTTAAATAAATCATTCACGAGTCAAGTCGGAAGGGTACCGTTCCCTAAGATGACAGAAAGGCCCAAGATATCTATTAACCAGGGGCGAGTGGGCCCCTTTCTTCGCAGCACGTGCCAATTTAAATTAGTTCTCTCCTACAATGCATTGGGCGGAACGTGGCAGGGGAGAGATGGAGATGCAATTTGCTCTCTTGGTGGGAGGGGTGGAGAGAGAAATTTAACATGTGTTAAAGAGACAGTCCTAGGTAAAATAAAAATCCCTATTATATTAATTTGTTTTCGCATATATGGACCAATATAAGAACCATATGAAATTAATGGTAGAATAATGGGTATATTTGGTATATATGGACTAACTTGCAAAAAGTAAAATATTACTAACAGTAATAGTTCAGTTCACATGAAATAGTCATTTTCATTTTCGGCTAGTTTACTTACAAGTTCGAATCAAGCGATCCAATTACTATTGTACTGAACGGCCTCTCTCTCTCTCTCTCTCTCTCTCTCTCTCTCTCTCTCTCTCTCTCTCTCTCTCATTTCGCTCGGGGTTCTCGGCCAGCAATATGGATGTGGAAATCTCCGGCCAGATAACCAGTTGTTGCAAGTAGGAAGTTGTACTGTGATTGACAGCATGAAATCAGAAATTGGCCGCAGAAAAAGAATCGAGATGTAATCGTAACAGAAAGGAAAATTGACGTCTGTTTGGGAAAATACGATGGAATACAGGATATTGATGAAAACATGATTTCTTTCATGTCAGATATCCAGCTGCGGAATTATAAGATATAGATTTTATCCAAGGAATTCCTGATCTTGGTTGCTGAATTTCTTAAAGTACTGAAGGCAATTTTGGTCAAGTAAAGAATGAAGGAAAGAAAGGAAGGGATTTACTATGAAAGAAGGGATAACAAAGAAATTCATGTGAATTTGGGAAAACATAGGCAAGAAGAGGTTTCAAAAGTCTTGGCCGAAGAGAATTATTATTATTATTATTATTATTATTATTATTATTACTACTACTACTACTACTACTACTACTACTACTACTACTACTACTATTATTATTATTATCCACAGACTCTTCCATTCATTAAGATTTTCAAAGCATCTCTGTGGTATATACTTCCTAAGACATTGCAAATCCTTCCCTTAAAGTATAGCCTACTCCTTGCCTCTTGTGTTTGTATGTGTGCGAGGGCGCATGCGCGCGCCTATCTCCTGTGTGTATGTGAGCGGTATGAGAGAGAGAGAGAGAGAGAGAGAGAGAGAGTCATACTTGCTTGCAAAGGGTTAGTGCGCAACTTCTCCATGACCTTCCCTGCTTACAACCTGCATGGCCCCATGATGGGGGTTGTTCATTTATGAGCACGCGTGCCCCTAAGGACCAAAATCCCCTGCTCGGCTTTTGTGCGGGTCTCATTCATTGCCTTTTTTTCTCTTGTTTCCACTCCTTCATTTTCTCATTCTATACCTTTTTCTTTCGGATACTTTCTCGTGTCTTTAAATATTTAATATATACCTTGCTTTGAATGACCTCCCAGGTCCTAACTCTGGGCCATATAACCCAAATTCTTTATATAAATTCAACATATTGATTAAAACATTCTATATATCCTATTTTAGATAGTTCCATATTTCTAAGTTGGTTATTTCAATAACAGGAAAGTAGAGTTGTAGTAGAGCACTCAGTGATAGGAATTTCTATAACAGGAACCAGTATTAATAAAAAAGATAATGTGGTCTGTTTCATGCCAATGATTTTAAAATAACAAATAATTATGATAATATAACTGTATATATAATTGCTCTACTGGTTATGAAATTTATTTATACAACAAAAAAAGAAAAACAATTTTGTTCGTGCGTTGTTGTTTTTTTCTTTTATTATTACTAAAATCAGGTAATATGCTTATTATTACCAAGAATTGGTATTATGCCTCCAGTACATCGGCATGTTAGATTTATTCCTACCTTTGCATATGTACATGTATGCATGCATGCTCTGGATGTATACACACTTATTAAGATTTTATATTAACGGGTGTATACTGTATACACACACACTTACAAAACCGCGCAGATAGAACGGTTCAAGAATAGTTCCAGAGGTCTTTGCCTTATCCCAAACCGGCTATCAGACCAAGGAGAGAGAGAGAGAGAGAGAGAGAGAGAGAGAGAGAGAGAGAGAGAGAGAGAGAGAGAGCATATTGCGCGACGCGACGTCGAGTTCTTCTGAATTAACTAATGTTAATGTTAATTTTGTCTGGCCTTGTTTAGATTAAATAAAGCTGACCTTATACTACTTCTGACTCTTGCCCTAAATGGGGAAAGATGGGAATGGAAGTCGGAGGCTTGTTGAGGATCTCAGGACTCTGCCAAACCAACATATAAACATTTAATAACTTGAAGGAAACACTATGCCGTGTCTAAGAATCCTGGGTATTAAAAATCCACAGTTATATATCATTGTTAATCTTGAAAACATAGGACCTTACGTACTTTGTTCAATGGGCCTCTTCAGCTGAATAGGCTCTTTGAAAAGTGCGAAGGCTTTGTCTTTTTAGAATATACTACGATATATATAACTGGAGTTTTAATACCCAAAATAAACATTTAGATTATTTTAAATTTCATAGAGGAAATCATAATAGCAATATCATATTTTATACTACTTTTACTTCCGTGGTAGTTTATCATTGATATAATGGCAAGATTTTTTTTTATCAAAGTCTTAATTATTATAATTCAGTATGAAAACGTTGACATTATTCGGTATTCTTAATGGATATGTATAATTACTTTGATATCGAATACTTTTCCTTTATTTCGAACAACTTAGCACAATGGAGTGGGTAATGTGATATCCATGTTTTAATCTAATAATCCATTACAAAAATGTGAATATTTTTCAGATATGTTTACAACGACCATTATGAATTCTTAATATTTTGACTCCAATTTCAAGTATAAAGATTCTTTATAACAAGGTTGATATCTTATTACCTCCGCCAACGAAGTTGGAAAGAGGTTATATTTTCACCCCTTTTTGTGTTCGTTTGTTTGTGAACAGATTCCTGGCTACAATTTCAATCGAAGAGTAATGAAACTTGCAGGGATTAACTGGTATGTAAAAAGCTGGAAATTATTAAATTTTGGAAGTTCAAGTTCAAAGGTCAAAGTTGCCGTCAAGAAAATTGTTCGTATCACGTAATCAGCCATAAGTTTGAACATCGTTGTCAGAGAGACTTCAAACTTGGATCATATGTGAGTGTATGAAACTCCACGCCAATTAATGCATGTTAAGGTCAAAGGTCAAGGCCGAGGAATAGGTTGCAAAATAAGGTGCCGCGGCGGAGGTCTGCGCTTCGAGAGTGCCCTCTAGTTACTCATGAATTTAAATATAATAACGCCGATAATCACCCAGTTAAATTGAAGTAAGAAAGTTAACATCCTGTTAATCTTTGTAGGCCTCGGCGTAAAGACACAGATAAACGCATTTTACTTTTTATTTCTATTTCATTTAATATATGTCATTCTTTAGTTCTGTATCAAAATAGATATTTCAAAAAGGGGAAATTATTCTGTGCTAATGATTTAGTGATATATTATTTGTATCTTCATGATTTTCTTTCTAGTCTCCTGATATCGTCGGATGCCATAATAAGAGATATCCAATGCTCATTTTCATTATGATCCGGGGTAGGCCTACGTTTTGTGAATTGTTTATTCTGATGTATGTGAATATACATATACACTTATATATGAATATATATACTTAAATACATGCATACATACATATCTTAGCTCACAAGAATTGTGAGGTTGGAGACACTATAAGAAACTATGGACTTTGAGCAGGACTCGAACAACAGGGTATTTATTTTCTTATTTCCTTTCCTCGCTGGGCTATTTTTCCCGGTTGGATCCCTTGGGCGCATAGCATCCTGAATTTCCGACTAGGGTTGTAAATTAGCTGATAATAATAATAATAATAATAATAATAATAATAATAATGATAATAATAATAATAATAATAATAATAATAATGCTATTATTATTATTATTATTTATTATTATCATTATTATTATTATTATTATTATTATTATTATTATTATTATTATTATTGTTATTACTACTACTACTGGATCGTATCGTCTGATAAGATCTGAATGCAATGGATGTTCAGAATTATGAACGAAGAGACTAAAGATTAATATACAGATCAAGGGAAAAGAATTTAATAGAAGGCAAATTTTTGAGTTCGACCAACAAATGATGATGAAAACCAGATAGGATAATTTTTAATACATGGCAAGATGAAAGAATTTTAAGATTTCCTTAGGACTGAATAATCACCAAAAATCTTAAAACACTTTCTCAATATACCCTTTTTGTGCAAATGAAGACAAAACCGACCTGATGTGTTTTTAAAAGTAAGTTTGCAATCGATAAACAGTCCTAGAGTTTTTAAGATACATTAACAATAAAATTATCCGAATGTTGAGGAGCCACTGTCCTTGACCTACTTGCAATTTTTCTTTGAGTTTTGGTAAGGTTCAACTTCATCGCCCATCAATTAACCATATACTAATTTTAGCTAGATTCCTATTGTAGGATTCAGTAACCACATGTTCCCATTCACGAGGTGGAAATGATGCAAAGAGTAGCATCATCTGCATTTGCATAAAAATCTCATGTTTAAGGGTCAGCCGCATATCATGTGTATTTTAAATGAAAACTAAGTGTGTTGGATACTTGTTGGTAGATATATGGTAATGTAATGAGAGCAAATTATTCATTAATTAATTTACACTCATGCACGTACACATATATACATTATATACATATACTTATATGTATACATATAAATATGAATATATATATATACATATATATATATATATATATATATATATATATATATATATATATATATGTGTGTGTGTATATATATATATATATATATAGCATATGTATATACATGCATACATGTATATATATATATATATATATATATGTGTGTGTGTGTGTGTGTGTGGGCGCGCGCGTGTGCGTGTGTATGTATAATGCAAACCTGTTTCGTCTTTGAAGAATTTCTGGCTAGGGAGGAAACCATATACATTGTTTAATTTTCCTTATGGTATATTGTCATCTGAATATCATGTTTCTGTATATATATATATATATATATACATATATATATATATATATATATGTGTGTGTGCGTGTGTGCGTGTGTGTCTGTGTGTGATTGTGTGTATAGATATCGTCTTTATCATCAGTTGTAATTAGACCACAGCTGGACAGATACCTCAGACACACAGATAAATATGTATGTTTATATATATATATATATATATATGTGTGTGTGTGTGTGTCTGTGTCTGTGTGTGAGTGTGTGTATAGATATCGTCTTCATCATCAGTCGTAATTAGACCACAGCAGGACAGATACCTCAGACACACAGATAAATATGTATGTTTATATATATATATATATATATATATAAATATAATGTGTGTGTGAGTGAGTGAGTGTGTGTGTGTGTGTGTGTGTGTGTGTGTGTTTGAAAGACGTAATAATGTTGTAATAATGAAATTATCTACTACAACTATTACTATTTTTACAACTGTTCTATATAGTAATAATATTAATAACGAGATTCTGACAGAAGAAACATAATCACAACACGACGTTCATCTACGTCATCAATTAATCATCGATTAGAGAGTATGTTCTCACAACACTTAATGTTGTAATATCGTCGTTGCCATAGACTCGTGCTGCCCTCTTTGGATGCTATATCGCACCAGGTGTCTCGTTGTCGTACGCAAATATTCACCCGTCATCTGCTTGTAAATCAGCGAGTCCTGTGCTAATTCAACATGGGTGTGTCAAAAGGTAGTATGATTTATATAACATGAGTTTTTACGTCTATCGTCGGAAGCAGGTATAAGGCACTCAAAACAGATATTATCATATATTACCAATAGATCAAATTTTTATATTTTATATAGAAGATATTTATTTATTTTTTTACTTTTCTTTACGTATTTTATTTTTCCTTGTTTCCTTTCCTCACTGGGCTATTTTCCCTGTTAGAATCCTGCTTTTCCAACTAGAGTTGTAGCTTAGGGAGTAATAATAATAATAATAATAATAATAATAATAATAATAATAATAATAATATAGTCGAAAAATAGAATGCCATTGTTCAAGTGTAAATTATACCTGGTGTATATCCTTTGCAGCAAATGTTTCTTATTTAGTAAGCCTATGTCCTCGGAAAATGATTGTTCTTTTGAGAGAAATTGCATAGAAATTCCACGAGATGAAAGATCTCGATAACAATAATATTTATCCTAACATTGAGTCGTTTTTCCCAGGTTAGGTGATGGCTTCCTGGTAAAGAAATGACAATGCTCACTGAAACTTTGACAAACGAGACACTGGATTTTATCAACCTTATTATAAAGATTTATCATACAATAATGTAATAAAAAATAGATCGTTTTTTCCCTATTGAAGCCCTTGGGCTTATAGCATCTTGGGTTGTAGCTTGGCTAATAATAATAATAATAATAATAATAATAATAATAATAATAATAATAATAATAATAATAATAATAATAATAATAATACGAACTGATGAAAAGAAAGCGATTGGACATCCATAAGAAATCTCCCCACTACTTGAATCTTGATAATTATCAATTTAGGATTAATATACATGCCTAATGTGTGTATATATGTATGTACAGTATGTAAGTATGTGTATGTCTTGGTGAGTAAGGAGGTTTATACTGCGTATACGGAGTGACACTTTCACACCATAGAACACTTTCCGTCAGACATTTCTACTTTATTGTTAGGAGTTGGTATGCTGGTCATCCTCCATTATGTAAATGGTACTTCTTACCATTTCATTGTTTGGCCAGGTGTAAAAGTTCATATGAATAAAACCATTTGTACTTGTATTTACGTAATCCTTGAAAATACTGAAGGTATTTCAGTCTACAAATCTCTACAGTATTTACTGAGACTTAATCTTTAAAGGATTAAGGATTTTAAACATTTGAAGACCGACGTGAATGGCAAGGAACAGTAGCGTTGCACTATAGTCCATTTCTTTTAGCGATGCATATTTGCACCGACTCGCAGCGGTGCCCTTTTAGCTCGGAAAAGTTTGCGGATCGCTGATTGGTTGGACAAGATAATTCTAACCAATCAGCGATCCGGAAACTTTTCCGAGCTAAAAGGGCACCGCTGCGAGTCGGTGCAAAAATGCATCGCTAAAAGAAATGGACTATAGCTAATAGGACAATGCCCTAGATACTGACCATATATACGTATAGTCAGCGCTCAAGCCCCCTTTCCACCCAAGCTAGTACCAAGGAGGGACAGGCAATGGCTGCTGAGGCAGCTGATGACTCAGCAAGTAGAACTATAAGCTCCTTCAAACCCCACATCCTTAGCTCACAAGGATAGTGAGGACACCAGGACCCATTAAGAGGGTCCTGGCAGACACTATAAGAAACTATACAGCTTGAGCAGGACTCGAAGCCCTGTCCGACAGAACGTCAGGGATGGACGTTTCCAATAGGCCACCACAACACTAATAGGATAACTAATACTGGGCAGCATATTTCCAACATAGCTGTAGCTTAATGATACAAAGTGATAGCTCTCTGACGTTACATCACCATGGCGACGGAAATTGAAGCCCTATTCAAGATCTTTGAACTTTTGCACAAAATAAACTTGTTGCGAAGACCTCTTGGTTGTCTGTTGGAATAGTTTAATTCTGTTCTGTCAACTAGTTTCTCCATTTCTGTGGTAATATTGTTTATCCCCAGTGCAAGCTATACATTTCCTAATAAAATAAAAAATGTTACATCATCATTATATGAAGCTGAACGAAGAAATTCAACCTCATTATATAAATTATTTTATTTTTTCAATAGTTGAAAGGGATCGAACAGCTCAAATGTCTTAGATTTCTCGGGAATTTTGTATTTGGTAAAGAGAATATGATATCCATTACGTGATGTTTTTATTTTTATTTTCATTTGTAAGAAAATTATATTTTCCCTTTTCTGTAGAGTTCTGTCTGTACCTATCATTTTTATATTTCTTTTGCTTTCTCAAATAGAAGTGTTTCCACGATTAGAACTGTTAAGGTTTCAAATTCGGCATTTTGATTATCCACCTGGAATTGCAGCTTTGATAATAATAATGATAATAATAATAATGATAATAATAATATTAATAATAATAATAATAATGATTATTATTATTATTATTATTATTATTATTATTATTATATAATAATAATAATAATAATAATAATAATAATAATAATAATAATAATAATAATCGGTCTGTCAAGAATTACCAGCTTATACGGAGGAAAATTTCATATGATGGCTAAATAGATAATAATCGTTGATGATTTATTCCAACAAATAAAACACAAAGCCACTGCAATGGAACCTTGTCCTTATAATGAAGTTCTCTCTTCGTATTTGCGACCCGAAAGAAAGTTAATGAGCTTCTGAATAGTAATCTCATTACCTCCTGCGTTATAACGCTGACAATGCCAGGACTCACAACAGAAGACTCCGAATAGCTCGTCGTCATTATATCTACGATGGTTTTTCTCATTGTATTTATTTTTATTCATTATTATATCTGGGAGGGTTTTTCTCATTGTATTTAAAGTTTTTATTCGTCATTATATCTGGGGGGGGGGGGTTTCTCATTGTATTTAATGTTTTTATTCGTCATTATATCTGGGATGGTTTTTCTCATTGTATTTAATGTTTTTATTCATCATTATATCCGGGAGGGTTGTTCTCATTGTATTTAATGTTTTTATTCATCATTATATCTGAGATGGTTCTTTCCATTGTATTCATTTTTATTCAGTATTATATCTGGGATGTTAATGTTTTTATTCATCATTATATCTGGGAAGGTTCTTCTCATTGTATTTAATATTTTCATTCACCATTATAACTGAGATGTTTTTTCTCATTGTATTTATTATTTCTATTCATCATTATATCGAGTTTGGATGGATTTTTCAGCATTATGTATAGAATAATGTTTCATCATTATATATCGAATTGTCTTCATTATTATATTATCATATCATTATAAATGAAAAATGCTTACATGTGTGAAATGGTCCTTCCTTGTTGAGACGCGGAAAACTAAGTTTTATCAGTTTTGCCATATATTACATATATCATTTGGTATGATGTTTACTTTCCACACTCCGAATATCTTATTCAATACCTTCGTGAATGCCTTACAGCCACCCAGTTCTAGAAAGAAAAACGCTTCCTCTTAAGAAACTAATGAAAGGCACTGAGTAATTTCACAACCGGTAGGACGTGACGAAACAAGATCTTCACGGATGATGAATTTTCAAAATTCGGTTGTCATAATTCTCGCCACATGTGCGACCTAGTTATTCAAGACTGATGACCAATAGGCATTCGTTTCTCGGATTACCTTGGTCTGTTTCATCACTTAAGATACGTGGAGGATTGAATGTACTTGATCATGGCCATATTTGTTTTTTTTTTCTTTACGTCTCTTTAAGATACGTGGAGGATCGAATGTGTACTTGATTCTAGCATTTTTTTTTACGCCTCTTTAGGATACGTGGAGGATCGAATGTACTTGGTCATAGTAATATTTGTGTTTTGTTTACGTTTCTTTAAGATACGTGGAGGATCGAATGTGTACTTGATCATAGTAATATTTTTTATTTTTTTTGTTTACGTCTCTCTCTCTCTCTCTCTCTCTCTCTCTCTCTCTCTCTCTCTCTCTCTCTATTTTACGAGTGAATGAAGGGAAAGGAGAAGATTGGATTAGTGATGTGAATAGTCAATTTACTGTCATACTGATTCGTCTTTCACGGACAATGTACTGTACACGAAAGTCTTGACAGCTTTGTAGAAAATACTTAAAATTATCAAGTGATAACTATACTTAATTTAGTTATTGCCATTTCAGTCTTTGATTTTGTCAGTTTTTAAGGTAATGAATTACCGTGATTTTTATGTGGTTCTGGTTTATCATTTGAAAATCATATCACCTGGACGTTCTACGGAACTAGAAGTCATGGTGTGTGTGTGTGTGTGTGTGTGTGTGTGTGTGTAAATTTGACAGGAAGTTTGTACCTTTCTTTTCACTAAGGCAACTCCTTGACCGAAATGAATTTCAGTTGAATATATATATATATATATATATATATGTATAATGTGTGTGTGCGTGAGTGTGTATGCATGTATATGTGCGAATGTGTATGTATGTGTGTATGCGTACTCGACTGAACATCACAGTTTTATTTAAATTTCTGACCACTGAATCTTTGGAATAATAGCATTCACAGCATTCAAACATTTATTTATCCAGTATTAGGCTCTTTATCGTTTAAATTACCATTAAAGATAATGTATGTCCAGAGATGTTAGATCAAATATTGACAGAAAATAGAGTACTTGCCCTTCATTCTCTGGAGATGGGAATTTTCTTTCCTATTTTTATCGCCACTCAATAAAAAAAGAGTTTGTCAACCATAGCATATTGTACTTGGAGATGATTATCACGTCAGACAAATTAAAAGTAGAAGTAGGAGCCTCGTGATACCTTTTTCAGATTATTCAATGGAAGTGTCCCGTTTCTGCAACTTGTACATTGAACGCTACATAGGCCTTTTGTAGCTTCATTGAATAGGACGTTACGACTTCTGTTTTCTTAACTGAAAGTTACAAAGGCATTTTTAACGCGTGTCTTTTTATTGAAGGCTACAGCCTCCTTTTCTATTTTCTATTTTTAGTCTACACCTGTGCGAAATTGAAAGAATGTTAGAATGTTTCATACCATTCATTACTAATACTACTAAAATTCCACTGGCAAATTTATTACTCGTATAAATACTGATTCATACATTCTTACATCAAGAACTATTTTAATATGATTGACAATAGTGCTTAAAGCGAAGCACAAATCTCTATACATTTTCAATAAATGTTATCAATGCATGAGTTAGGTTACCATTATGAAAGCTTTTAGGTATGAGAGAGAGAGAGAGAGAGAGAGAGAGAGAGAGAGAGAGGGGGGGAGAGAGAGAGAGAGAGAGAGAGAGAGAGAGGGGGGGGGGGGGGAGGGGAGAGAGAGAGCGGCTTCAAATCTCAAAACCTCAATAGATATTTATATAACTAAAAAATATAAATGTAATAAGAACCATACTACGAAATAAAAAGGAAACTCCTAACATCGTAGTTGGGTGGCGATGCGTATGACTGAGAGGTTGAATTCTCTCTCTCTCTCTCTCTCTCTCTCTCTCTCTCTCAACAGAAGGCCTCTCTCTCTCTCTCTCTCTTCGGAACCAGCAGAAGCCCTTTTTCTCTCTCTCTCTCTCTCTCTCTCTCTCTCTCTCTCACAAAACAACAGAAGGCCTTTCTCTCTCACCAACAGAAGGCCTCTCTCTCTCTCTCTCTCTCTCTCAACAACAGAAGGCCTCTCTCTCTCAACAACAGAAGGCCTCTCTCTCTCACCAACAGCGGGCCTCTCTCTCTCTCTCTCTCTCTCTCTCTCTCTCTCTCTTTCAAATGCTTAACTAAATCGCTCTTCCAAAGAGCAAATGGAGTCTCTGCGAATGGACTAAAAAGTCTTTGTGATATCCAAAATCCTTGTAACTCTCTCTCTCTCTCTCTCTCTCTCTCTCTCTCTCTCTCAACAGAAGGCCTCTCTCTCTCACCAACAGAAGGCCTCTCACTCTCCGGAACTAGCAGAAGACCTCTCTCTCTCTCGCTCTCCAACAGAAGGCCTCTCTCCCTCTTCGGAACCAACAGAATCCCTCTCTCTCTCTCTCTCTCTCTCTCTCTCTCTCTCTTCCTCTTCAAATGCTTAACTAAATCGCTCTACCAAAGAGCAAAAGGAGTCTCTGCGAATGGACTAAAAAGTCTTTGTGATATCCAAAATCCTTGTAACTCTCTCTCTCTCTCTCTCTCCGGAACCAGCAGGAGCCGCCTAATATGCCGCCAACCACGTGCGTATGTCTGTTGGTAAACAAACCAGCCCTTTATGGAGGTCGACTATTTATACCTTAGGGAGACCCCCTCCCCGCCCATCGCTATTATTACGACGAAAAGGATCCGGCCAGGGCAACACAACCAACTCGAGGGCTGAGGAGGGAGGAATACGAGGATGTCTGAAAGAGTCCGAAAATGCTCCTGGGCAGGAAAGGGTCACCTTTTTTTAAAAGATGTCATTCGCGAGCTGGTCTTCTCTTTTGATTGCTTGTTAGACGCAGGATGGGATATGGCTTTATAAAGAAATACTCTGGGGTTTTTTTTATTGAGTTTGCTGGAACTTTATTTTTTTAATTGAGTTTGCTTGAAATTTATGTTTTTATTGAGTTTGCTGAACTTTATTTTTTTATTGAGTTTGCTTGAACTTTATTTTTTTTTATTGAGTTTGCTTGAACTTTATTTCTTTTTATTGAGTTTGCTTGAAATTTATTCTCTTATTGAGTTTGCTTGAACTTTATTATTTTTATTGAGTTTGCTTGAGCTTTATTTTCTTTTTTGAGTTTTCTTGAACTTAATTTTTTTATTGAGTTTGCTTGAACTTTATTCCTTACTATTTTTAGCTTTATCGATCAGTCTATGCTGACAGGATATTTTGTAAACAAGTCAGGTACAAGATGTGCAAGAGAAACCTCTTTTAAGATTGCAGTGGATTTCATAAACAATAGAGATTTGAGTTGTCATGTTCAGAAAATCTTTAGATATTAATTCTCAGTTAGGAAACTTAATGACTGTAGGTAGTAGGTTGGCCAGGCCACCTGCCACCCGTTGAGGTACTACCGCTAGAGAGTTATTAGGTCCTTTGACTGGCTAGACAGTACATTGGATCCTTCTCTTTGGTTGCGGTTTATTTTCCCCTTGCCTACATATACACCGAATAGTCTGGCCTATTCTTTACAGATTCTCCTCTGTCTTCATACACCTGACAACACTGAGCAATTCTTCTTCTCTCAAGGGGTTAACTACTGCAATGTAATTGTTCAATGGCTACTTTCGTCTTGGTAAGGGTCTTGGAATGTCTTGGAGTAGAGTTCTCTTGCGTGAGGGTTCACTCGGTCATACTATTCTATCTTATTTCTTTTCCTCTTGTATTTTAAAGTTTTTAATAGTTTATTTATGAAATATTTATTTTAATGTTACTGTTGTGATAATATTTCATATTAATTGCTAATTTCTTTTCTTGTCGTTTCCTTATTTCATTTTCTCACTGGGCTATTTTCCCCGTAGGAGCCTTCGGGCTTATAGCATTCTGCTTTTCCAACTAGGGTTGTAGCTCAGCAAGTAATAATAATAATAATAATAATAATAATAATAATAAGGTGAATACATTTAACGTCTAATCATGGCAAAAGTATTTTGTTATGCGCTTCTACAGTATATGTTGCATACATTAGAATTAATTTAAGGAATCAACAGGTTTTACATGGAAACTCTCTCTCTCTCTCTCTCTCTCTCTCTCTCTCTCTCTCTCTCTCTCTCGTTAAAGATGTCTTTTATTTTTAATCTTTACCTTCCTGGAATTCCCTTCCCCTTCTCTTTCATTTTTTTCCCTGTTCTTTCATTTTTTCCTTCTCTTTCATTTTCCCTTTCTCTTTCATATTTCTAATTTTCTTTAGTATCCCCTTTCTTTAAGTTTTGTTTCTTTTTATTTTTCCCCTTTCTCTTTAATTTTTTGTTTCCTTCTCTTTCAGTTTTAGTTTCATTCTCTTTTATTTTCTCTCTACTTTTTTTATTTCCTTCTCTTTCATTTCCCTCTCTTATTCATTTTTTGTTTCCTTCTCTTTTATTTTCCCTCGCTCTTTCATTTTTGGTTCCATCTTTTCCATTTCCCCTCTCTCTTTCATTTTTGTTTCCTTCGCTTTCATTTCCCTCTCTTTCATTTTTGGTTCCTTCTCTTTAATATTCCCTCTCTATTTTTTTTGTTTCCTTCTCTTTTATTTTCCCTCTTTTTCAATTTTTCTTCTCTTTCACTATCCCTTTCTCTTTTTTTCTTTCCTTCTCTTTGCCTTTTCCCCTTTTTTTATTTTCCTCCTCTCTTTCGTTTTCTGTTTCCTTCTCTTTAATTTTCTTGTAGTCATTCTCTTTGAAAAGTGAGTTCGTGTTTTCCCAGAAAGTGCGTCGTCGATTACACAGAGCTGATGGGTATTTATAATTAAGATAATAATAATCACAGAAGTAGTAATTACTGTGTCATGATTGCCCTCTCATTTCGGTCCTCAGTGAGCTAACGCTGAGCTATTATCATGGATGAAAATGGCTATTGTTTTATGAGACATTATTATCATTATTATTATTATTATTATTGTTGTTGTTGTCATCATCATCATCATCATCATCATCATCATCATCATTATTATTATTATTATTATTATTATTATTATTATTATTATTATTATCTAAACTACAATCTTAGTTGGAAAAGCAAGATGCCATAAGCCCAAGGGCCCCAAAAAGGAAAAATGAAGCTTGCTTGTATATATGTACAGAATGTAAGTAAATATATCAACAAAAGGGGAACAACAATTTTTTAATGTACTGTATTGAAAACTTGAGTATCCTGTTAAATGATATATGGTATTGATAGATAATAATGAGTGAGAGATAATACTGATTAATTGTATGTAACCTCTGTAAGATGATTATTCAACGAAAGTAATATTTCACCTTAGATGTATCGATGAAGTTAAAGATAACGAGCTATATTATTCATTTTTAAGTTATTTATTCAAGATGCTTATTCATTTATGTTATACTTATGTTTGTATCTATATATTTTTCTATCTATCTATCTATTTATTAATTAACTTATAATCTTATTTCTTAACTCAATTTTTTTTTTTATTTCAGAAGTTAAGTGTTAAAATTTTATAATCTTGTAAACATTTCATTCCAATATTTCTGCAATTAGTATTATTAAAATCAAATGCCATCAATAATATTACTTGGCGTATTATTTTACTAATCGCATTGCAAGACAGCTTTCGTGGAGTCTAAATTTCCTAAATACCTTAATAGGCAATACCCTGAAAGCATTTAATCCCCTTGACAGTGGCGAGGTATTATTTTTATGGCATGATTCTCCTGATCCCTTTAAAGGATATAGTGTCCTTAAAGCAAAAAAAATCCCCTTGTTAGGCAATGAGCTTAAAGTCTAATCCCATTAATCTCCTCGCGAGGCAGTATGCTTAGACTAATTAATCCACTTAATAAGCAGTATCCTTAAAGCTGGCAATACTGCATTGTTTGTTTGGAAACTTGGCAATGCTGCGTCGGTGCTGAAGAGTAAGAGGGAAAATTTCTCCTCACAGTTCGTCGAAATCTGTTTCTCTGAACGTCTTGGTAAAACCCGAAATATTAAACAGAGGCCTTTTCGAAGAAGTGATTCAGTCAGCGTGTGTATGCGAAAGTTCTAGAAACTATCCTTAGTTTCTGGTAACTGGTTTCAACTACGTTTATGTGATATTTTTGTTCGTGGTTTCTTTTCAAGACCTCTGTTACGTGTTTTGTCTATGCAGATCTATATCTTCATTTCATATATATATGTCATATCTGTTTTTACGTTGTTAATAGTTTATATAGGACATATCTGTTTTGACATTGTTTGTGTTTTTAGAATGATTTATTGTTAATTTATTCTCATCCTTTATTTATTTCCTTATTTCCTTTCCTCACTAGGCTATGTTTCCCTATTGGAGCCCTTGGGCCTATAGCATCTTGCTTTTCCAACTAGGGTTGTAGCTTGGCTAGTAATAATGATAATAATAATAATTGTTTTGATTGTAAGGTAAGAAATCTTAAAGTTCCAATTTGTTTTGTTTACATCGTTTATTTAACAATAGTAAATAAAAACCTAAGCTTTACATTTCACTTCAATTGACATCAGATTAATTGAGATTTGATCCGGACCACAATTTTCATTTGTAATTAAAAGGTTATTTTACCGGATTTGAAAGGGAAAGGGTTCAAGTAAATTAATTAATCCAAATTCATAATAATTAATTTACGCTAAATTAGCAACGTATGATAAGTTCTATCATGAAAGGAATTTATTACCATTGACTTTTATCTGACATTAGTTAAAAGAAACAATTTTTCTTATACGATGAAGGAAGTTGAATGGCGCAGCAAGTGTAGGTGGTTTGAACACGCTGCTGATAAGCCTTCAG
>NC_090733.1:150162007-150167007 GCF_036898095.1 Palaemon carinicauda
GAATTTGGATGGGATAGAATAGAACCAGTTCGCCTTATTAGAGACATGAAAGCAAAATATCAGCGTTTCATTTTAAAGATGAAAATATATATTATTGACTGATAGAAAATTAGTAATAAGAGATAAATTGCAACGAAGGGACTGTGTTTATGAGATATATATATATATATATATATATATATATATATATATATATATATAATGAATTTGGATGGGATAGAATAAGACCAGTTCGCCTTATTATAAGACATGAAAGCAAAATATCAGTGTTACATTTTAATGATGAAAACATAGATTATTGACTGATAGAAAATTAGGAATAGGAGATAAATTGCAACTAAGGGACTGTGTTTATGAAATATATATGCATATATATATATATATATATATATATATATGTATATGTATATGTATGTATATATATATATATATATATATATATATATATATATATATATATATATAAATGAATTTGGATGGGATAGAATAGAACCAGTTCGTCTTATCAGAAGACATGAAATCAAAATATCAGCATTACATTTTAATGATGAAAACATGGATTATTGACTGATAGAAAATTAGGAATGGGAGATAAATTGCAACGAAGAGACTGTGTTTATGAAATATATATAAAAAAATGAATTTGGATGGGGCAAAATAGGACCAGTTCGCCTTATAAGAAGACATCAGAGCAAAATATCAGCATTACAATTTAATGATGAAAACATAGAAATAGTAAATCATACCAAGTTATTTTAGAGCAATTAAAGTCTTTGACTTTTCATATCAAATCACATCAGTAAATAAAATGTTATGAACAACGCGCCAGATTAATTAAAGTATCCTATCTAGAAAGTCAGGAATATATGACAGGTGATCTTTGTTCAGGGTGATGCTTGTCAATCAGAAACATCAATTATCAATCAGCTTGCATTTATCGCAGTTCAATTGATGATACAAGAAAGATTATCGAATTGAATCAGTGACGTCATTGCATTGATTGCTATAAAGCAGAGGCCGATAGGACGGACAAAATAATAGAGGAAAAAAAAAAGGATGTGGAAAAGTTGGTAGTTAAATTATAAATATAACAGTGATCACTTCTTTATTTTCTTGGGGCCTCTCAGGTTATCAGTCTCATAAAGAAATAAAACTTATATATATATATATATATATAGTTAATATGAGATTTTAAGATCTCAGCAGCTAATATTAAAACTCTCCTGACAGGTGTTACGAGGCGGAGAGAGAGAGAGAGAGAGAGAGAGAGAGAGAGAGGAGAGAGAGAGAGAGAGAGAGAGAGAGAGAGTGGTTGAAGGATTCTCTCTCTATTTTACATAGCAACGCGATCTTTTGTGGTTAAAGACAAACAAAAGGCTCATTAAGAGGTCAAACTTTCATTCAAAGAGATATTGAGGTAACGAGAGAGAGGGAAAGAGAGAGGGCGCGCTAGAGAAAGAAAGAGAAAGACAGAGATAAAGAGAGAAAGCATTCAACCTACGCCATTGTCTTTTATCCCGATTGCATGCAACTTGCATTATGCCCTATAACGTCATGGCGGTGAAGATGTCATTGCGCAAGTTGAAAACACAAACACAGCCTTCTCTCTCTCTCTCTCTCTCTCTCTCTCTCTCTCTCTCTCTCTCTCTCTCTCTCTCTCTCTCTCTCTCTCTCATGAAATTTGGCTGTGGTCTTTAAAACAATGCGTAATGTCAGTCCTGATTTTTATCTAAGTTTTCACCAGATTCACTTAAATCTTTTAAGACAATATATTTTATATTTTATTTTTACCCCTGGCCGCTATGTCCTCTCTTTCTATGTTCAACTACTTATAGTACAAAACTATGATTTAGTACAATTCAGTTTATTACTGACAAAATCATTAACCCGAGTTAATGAAAAACAAACCAAATTTGTATTTTAACTTGGTATAAATAACTTTGTGTTTCCCCACCTTGGCCGTGAACAGTTGCAAGCAAAGGAATTCGAATTCCTCTAAATACCTCCCAAATCTCTCTCTCTCTCTCTCTCTCTCTCTCTCTCTCTCTCTCTCTCTCTCTCTCTCTCTTATTCAGGATAGACAAGGCAAAGTTAATTTTTTATGTAAGTTATATATACAGTATATGTGTAGTTATGATTTCCAAAGGAATGCATGTACAATCGCGCGAAGCACACACACACACACACACACACACATATATATATATATATATATATATATATATATATATATATACAAAACAAATGCAGCCATTTCTGGTCCACTGCAGGACACAGGCCTCAGGCATGGGGTATGTATGTATATATTAAGCTTTTCCCTCAACAGAGGGTGGCAAGAGATTAACAAAACAATGTTTACTATTTTATATTTTTACTGTTGAATCGTGGATGAATTTGCCATTAAAACAACGTCATGATAACTAAAATCATATACATTTAATACTTCACCAGAAGAAAATCAAGCCCTAATAAAAGGTTTCCTTCTCCCTTAAGAATTTAATGCTTAAAAAAATATTTTTTTTTATGTTATTCATGTCTTTCCTTCTGACTCGTTTCGTAGGCGAGTAGACAAAGAAAAGAGAGCAAATAATAACATGGGATGAAAGCAGGGCCGGATTTAGATTTGGTGAGGCCTTAAGTTATTCGAGAAAATGGAGCCTTTTACGTCTAGACTCCAGATGGCCTATGTCAGCGACAAATTGTAGCTGTTTTTATTTATTTTTTTTCTTTTCTCAATATACTCTATGATTTTCATGACCTAAGAGATATCAAAGGCCATTTGCACTTGATAAAATATGTATTTTATCAAAGTAATTGTTAAATTGAAATAGAATTGAGAAGTACTCAATAATTATTAATTCCTACCTCAGAATTATTGTTTTTTCATATAAAATTTAATAATGCGAACACTTCAGTAGAAAAGAAAAGTAAAAAAAAAGAAAACAATTTACAAAGGCTTGCAATCTAATCTCTAGAAACTTGTTGCAAGGAATAATTATAGTAATGCATCTACACAATACCCGTTATATTGTATAATTTCATCAAGATTTATTATACACAAACTGAACACAAACATAACCTAAACTAAAATTCTTCCTTGCCTTTGCCGGAGCAATGTCACTGATGATATCATCAAACGATAAACTGCGAAGTTTGGCACTTTCCATACACATGAGAGTGAGTAAACACAATTTATCCTGAGTCATTGTTGTTCTACATTAATTTTTATCCTCTTCAGCTGAGTAAAAGATCTTTCTCCAGAGCAATTTGTGATAATCAAACTATCAAACATTCTTAAAACTGCTTCTACGTTAGGGAATGCTGATTGGACATGATTGTTAAACCACAGCAAGGCGTTGTTAGTATGAAATAAATCAGTAGGCCTAAAATTGTGCTTTCAGTGTTAAACAAAGAATGAACCCTGATTAAATCTTGTTCAAACTTTCTTGTATTATTATCTTAGAGAGTAAAGATCATACATCACACAGTGTAGTCAATAATGTATTGTAACAAGAATTGGATATGTAAATAAGTAAATAAGCAGGGCTGTAGATGTATACGGAAGCAGTGCAGTGTTACGCAGTCTGCCGTTGTGTCACGCACACAAGTACGCAATCGATGCTTGTATAATACGGACGGTGACACATCAACAATGTAAACAATGTAACCATCTCTGACGGTCACGGATAATGATGAATAATGTTCAAACTATCGACATGCTGTAGTTCATAAAATCGTCAACAGATAGCACTGGTGGGAAGTTCCTGCTGAATACGTTTTCTGCAAAACTAGACATTTTATCATATATTTTTGAAATGCACAGACCGTTTTTCACTTTTTGGTGAGTCCAAAAAGTGGGGACCCTAAGCTATAGCTAGTTTAGCGTTGTAAATCACTCGTGGGGGAGTTCGGGGAAGGTTAGTTCCTTGAAGATCCTATTGGTCAGGGAAATATACAGTGGACACGTCTCTGATTCGCAACCCATGAGTCAGGAGTTCGAGCTCCCCTAAAGTCCCAATATATTGTCACTGCAGTTCCGTAATTTTACTGCTCATATTTTGAGCTAGAGTTGGGGATTATGTGGTATATACAGGCTTAATCATTAGCAGCTCTTGCCTGGCCCTCCCAGGTCCTAGCTTGGTTGAAGAGGTGCCTTCGGGTTTGGATGAAATATATTTGTGACCCTAGTAAACCTCTTTAGACCGGCAGTAAGGCAAATTATTACAATTTAGAAAGCCTCGACGAGGCAATTGTATAATGATTATAATGAACTGTGAATAAACTCATTTAAAAGGTAATAATTAAACTCTCTCTCTCTCTCTCTCTCTCTCTCTCTCTCTCTCTCTCTCTCTCTCTCTCTCTATTTATAGTCATATCTTTACGTCAGGGACTTGGCTCTATTTCATTTTGATATTAGCATTGTTTAAATTTCCATTTACGACATTTGACTTTGAGATCCGTTCTCGTTTTTTTTTAACATTGTATTATTTCATCTCCTTTGATATTCATTATTCTATCGGATCTTCATTCCCTTTGTAATTCACCTATCATGCATATTGAATATAAGGGGAATCATATGTATTACGTTGTCACCTTTTCCATTAAAATCCAGGTTTGACAAATTTAAACTACCGGTGTTTTTCAACACGAAGCGAATAGTGATGAAATTCTATCTTGGTTACCCTATTCCTCCTTTTTTACTTATATTTCTTTTTGTTATTATTTTCCCTCTTCTTCTTTCCTGGGTCTCGTGAATCCCCCAAACCATTTCTCAGAAAGACGTGAGGTTCAGTCGAAACCGTAGAGGGTTGAGACGGCGGCAAACTGGCCATGTTTCCCATTAATTCGTAGTTCTGCACTCTCTCTCTCTCTCTCTCTCTCTCTCTCTCTCTCTCTCTCTCTCTCTCTCTCTCTCTCTCTCTCTCTCTCTCTCTCTCTCTCTCTCTTATGAAACGTTGATTTCTGGTTAACAATATCAGATCAAAAATGGCATGTTTTGA
>NC_090733.1:150172007-150177007 GCF_036898095.1 Palaemon carinicauda
TTTTAATTGCTGGTTCATTGGTATCGATGTCCTTTTATGATCGTACGATATGGCAACAGCTCCGAATCTATTATTCGTTTTCACTCGGTTATTCTTCATTGATTCATTCTTCATTAATTCCGCTTTTTTTTCACTTTTTCAGTGAAAAATGAGACTACTCTAAAGACCATAAAATACTGGAAAAAAAAAGTGAATAAGTTAAGAAAGGTTAACTCGAGTCTGATAAATAACAAAGTGATCGAGCCTGATAAGATGCCAGATGTCGCAAGAGACTAAACGCTAATAAACATGCTATAGAGATGAAGTAATTCGCGTGTTTATTTCTAGAATTATTGATTTATTCATTAATACTTTAGAAACAGGTTTTCCAAGTTCATTAACCTTACTTATTCTGTATGATATATTTCTAAATAAATAATCGTTGCTTGTCCGTGGATGTTTGTGAATTGCTTCCTCGCACAAACACACACACACAAACACATACATGTATATACAGTGTATAATATATATATCACGTGTGTGTGTTTATGAGTATGTGTATGATTGTGTGAGGAAGCAATACACAAATATATATATATATATATATATATATATATATAATATATATATATATATGTGTGTGTGTGTGTGTGTGTGTGTGTGTGTGCTTGCGTAAATGTGAATCGGCACGTGTATGTTAAAAGCGAACAATTAACCACTCAGGTGACGTTAATGACGAAATCCAAAGTTTCTTAAAAGTCAATAAAAAACCATTATGCTCCACAAACAGTGTCACCAAGCGTTCAAGGATGTGTTATTGTTCCCTGAAGGATAACAATGGAACGAAAACTTTTTTCTAGATCAAACTTTAAAAACAAATTTCATTTTCGAAGGATTAGTTGAACTATTTCAATTGAGAAAATTAGTCAACGAAGAAAGAACCATGAATGAAGAGATGCAAACATCTCTCTGAAAGTAAGTGAAACTGGAGATGTTGAATAGCGGAAATAAAGGGCAAATGATAATCGGAAATAAGAAAGATGGAGAAGTAATTAAAGAAAGCAAACAAGGGGAAAAGTTAATGATGAAATAACAATAAAGGGAAAGAAAAAGAAAGTTACAAAGAGAGAGGAAAGATTTCATGAAAACCGATATGTTAATAAAAATATAAATCAATGTCAAGGAAATGAAGAAAAACCAGTTTCATCGAAAAACAACAATCATAGAAGAAAATCAAATTTATTTCATTAAAAATGAATAAACTAATGCCAGAAAAAAAGACAAACTAATTACAGAAAAACAAAGACGTAAATTTCGGAAAAAGATGAACCAATTTCGAAAAAGAAAAATTTATTTATTTTAAGATGAACAAATCTCAAGAAAAAAAAAGTGAACCCATCTTTGGTAAAAAGTGAGAAAAAACTGAAATGGATTAAATGTATTTAGTGTACGTAAGGCCATAGAGAAATTTGGAGAGCCAAAATGTCCTTAGCGGAACGTAGGCGTGTAAGCAGTTAATGGACGGTAAAAATACGGACAGAAAGTGATCGGGAAGACGGGTAGGAGTGAAGAATGTTGAGAAGATTGAGAAGAAGAAAGAGAGGATTAAGAGTGAGACCAAAATGATTGAGAGAAAGAGGGAAGTTTTTGATAGAAGCTGGAGATGATTGAAAGCAAATCCTGTGAAGATTGAGGGGAGAGGATTAAGAGTGAGACCAAAATGATTGGAGGAAAGAGGGAAGTTATTGGAAGAAGCTGGAGATGATTAAAAGCAAAACTGTGAAGATTGAGAGGGAGAGGATAGTGAGATGGAAATGAGCGAGAAAAAGAGGGAAACGATTGTAAGAAAGTCGGAAATAATGAAAGGAAGAGTGTGATGATTGAGAGGAGGAGGGAGAAGATTGGATGTAAGGGGATCTTTGAGAAGATTGAGAGAAAGACGGAGATGGTTAAGAGGATGAGGGAGATTGATTTGGAGCAGAAGAGAGAACACTGAGAGAAGGAAGGATAAGTGAGACGAATATGGAGATGATTAAGAGGAATATGAATAAGTGAGAGGAAGTGGGAGAAGATTGAGAGATAGGGAGAGAAGATTGAGAGGAAGAGGGAAAGATTGAGTTGAAAAAGATGCTTATGAAGAAAAGGGAAAAGGGAAAAGATAGAAAAAGAGGATTGAGAGAAATAGAGAGGAGGAGAGGAAATTATAAGGAGAGGTAGATGATTAAAATGAGAACAAAGCATGGGAAGAGGGAGAAGATTAAGAGGAGAGAGAAGATCGAAAGGAAGAGGGAGAAATATAAAAAGTAGATTGAGAGCAATATAAAGGAAGGAGAAATTAAGAAGGAAGAAGTAAAATATTAAAAGGAAGGAGAAGAGAGAAGACCAAGAGAATGAGCAGGAAGATTAAGAGGAAGGATGAGAAGATTGGGAGGAGAGAGAAGTTAAGAGAAAGAGTGTGAAGATTGAGGGAAGGGGAAAATATTAATGAGGAGGAGGGAGAAGAATGAGAGAAATGTGGAAAAGAATAAGGAGGAAGACAATTAAGAGAAATACGGAGATTATTGAAAGGAAGAGGGAAATTGAGAGGCAAATGGGGAGGAATGAGAGAACAGGGGAAAATATTGAGAAAAGGGGAGGAGGACCCGGAGAAAAGGGGAGAAGAATGAGAGAAAGAGGGAATATATTGAGAGAATTAGGGAGGAGATTGAAAGGAAGGAGGATAAGAGTTAGAGGAAGGGGGGGGGGTGGGAATTGAAAGGATAAGGAGAAGGTTAAGAGGACGGGGAGAAGATTGGGAGAAATGGGAAGAAGATTCGAGGTCGGGGAAGAGATTCAGAGATGTTGGGAGAAGATTTAGGTAAATGGGAGAAGACAGAGGGGAAGAGGAAGAACGTATAGGAGGTTAAATGAATGAGGAGGAAGAGGCAATAATGGATGAGTGGTAGAAATAAGTTAAAGAGGAGAGAAATATTAAAATGAAGGGGAATTGGGTAGCAGAGGTTGAGAGGAGAGCAAAAATAGGGGTTGGGGAAAGTCGAGGCGAAGGAGAGGTAAAGAGAGCGAAGGAGAGAAGAGGAATAAGAAGATAGAGGAGTGTGATCGGAGAAACAAGAGGTAAAAGACGGAGCCGAAAACGAAAGCGATAAAAGAGGAAAAGGAAGAAGAGGAAGAGGTGGTGGAGGCGGAGGAAGAGGAGAAAAGGGGAGCGAAAAGAGGGGATAAGTAAAAAACCTGGAGAGGGGTGGGGAGCCGCTAGAGATGTTGGTAGGTTAAGCGGGGGAATGCTACGAGAGATGGAGGAGATTCAGGGGTGGGGGGAGGTCTGGGGTCCTGTGCTAAGTCTGGCGTTGAGGGGGGCGGGGTGGTGGTGGCGAAAGTTGAAAAACGAGAGAGAAAGTTGTCTTGACCATTGCTGATTTGACCGAGAAGGAAACGAGATTGGAAGTCTTTGATGAAAGGAGATAAAAGGTGAAGGAGAAAGACTTGCTGTCGAAGGAAAGAAAACAGCCGATCTGTGTGCGCTGATAAAAAGCAATACAAAGACAGGCAGAGCAAGGTTTGATATTAGCCTCAGAAAGGATTGGGTAACATTATATAGTATATATATATATATATATATATATATATATATATATATAATATATATATATATATATATATACATAATATATATATATATATATATATATATATATATATATATATATAGTATATACATATATATATATATATATATATGCGTGTGTGTATTCTCACTATCAGCAAGGTCAACAAAAAAACCTCTACGAAATGTTATTAATACTAAGCCAGGATATATGAAGGAATTTAAAAATAGAAAATGTGATCTATCTGTAGAAAGGATTGAAATGTGAGAGAGAGAGAGAGAGAGAGAGAGAGAGAGAGAGAGAGAGAGAGAGAGAGAGAGAGAGAGAGAGAGAGCGTATGTTGTAATGGGGTTGATATGGGTACTATTGGGGTGTCCTGGAAAGGATAGTAGGGTATGAGGAGGTCCTACGTGTCCTTAACGAGATGAATCAATAACCCTTTAGGAGGTGAATGGGTAGAGGAAGGGGCTTCCCTGGTATGAATGGGGTGATGCTGAGAGAGAGAGAGAGAGAGAGAGAGAGGGTGGGTGGTAGACAACTCATCATCATTATAGGGACTTTAATTGAAGTGTCATGATACTATTATACTCTCCTGCGAACAGCATGCATAACTAACTGTGATTCATATTTTGTTTGCGAGCCAACTTCCTGTGTCATGTGCGTGGTGGTATATGCACAAACAAGCGACCTAGTTGTTATTTGTACATTAGAGGAAATAAACATTATGCAGTGTTTAGCCTTAGAGTGTATCTGCAAAATATATTTGTTTGAGGACAATGAGAAAGAAAATAAGAGAAAAAATATGATTTCAGTTATAGGGAAAAATGACTAAGAAAAATGAAGAATTGAAAGAAAATAAGACAAATGTAACGTCATCGCTTTGTCATAGAATCCTAAGAGAAAATATGAGTAAAACTATTAAAATGGGACGAGTAAAGCTAAAGAAAAAAGTAAATATATACTGTACATACAGTAGTAATAGCTTAAAAGGACATAAAACTTGACGAGCGCAATGGAATTTTAACAGCCCCCTGAGCAGAGGTATTGCCTAGGATAGGAAGTCCACTAAATGGTCTATGCGATTGCCTTTTGATCGTCTTCTATGTTGCCTGAATGGGATGCCATGTGTCTCCATTGAGTTATTTACAAGAAGCGTACACAGGAGTCGTTGGTTTTATTTGTTTTCGCATTTTTTTATTATTTATTTATTTATTTATTTATTTATTTGCCTGCGATTATTCAAAAGGGAGTGAAGTGATACATTTACTCGTTCAATGACATATGGTCAAGAAATTATATCTTCATGAATACTATAATACATATAGATCAATTGAGCAAAGAACAACACAGCAGTCCAGTCTGTTTTCCTTCGAACCGACCCTATTATCGTCTTTTCTTGTTTATCTGAGGTGATCA
>NC_090733.1:150182007-150187007 GCF_036898095.1 Palaemon carinicauda
TTCGGAGTTAAATACCATTCCTATTTATCTCCGCCCATTCATATATTTTGTTTAGATCTCTTTGTAGTGAGTTCCTATCTCATCACAAGTAATTTCTCTACTTATTCTTGTGTCATCGGCGAAACTTCTCACTACGAGGTTTTCAACATCACAGTCTATGTCTGAGATCATAATAACAAATAGCAGTGCAGCTAATACCGTACCTTGGGGCACACCATAATTACCTGGGCTTCATCTGATTTCTCGTCATTTGCAACCACTATCTGTTTTCTGTTTTGCAGGAATTCTTTTACCCATTTTCCTATCTTTCCACAATATTATGCTTTCTCATTTTTTTCTCCAATATGTTATGGTCGACCTTGTCAAAGGCTTTTGCAAAATCTAGATAGATCACATCTGTCTTTTTCATTTATCATATTATTGTATATGTTTTCATAGTGAGCTATCAGTTGGTCTGTGTACTTTTTCCAGGTACGAACCGTGTGACCCATATTAAACAAATTATTTTTGACCAAATGGTTCATTATTTTCTTTTTTATTACCCTCTCATACACTTTCATAATATGTGATGTTAGACTAACAGGTCTATAATTGCTTGCCTCTAGTCTTGATCCACTTTTGAAGATAGGGGTTATATAAGCTAATTTATGTTTAACATATATCTCGCTCATATCTATACTCTGTCTTAGCAGTATTGCAAGTGGCTTCGCGATAGTGTTTGCAGTTTTTTTTAACAAAATCGCTGGAACTCCATCTGGTCGGCTGCCGATCCATTTTTAATTTCGTTTATAGCCGTGACAATATCTGCTTCATTAATATCTATATCCGTTAGATATTCAACATTTTCTTCTCTCATTTCTGTTTCATTATTCTCATCGCAATTCTTGGCGTGAACTCACTCTTATATTTTTCTGCTAATATGTTGCATATTTCTTTTTTTTCATTCGTTAGCCGTCCTTCAATTCTTAGAGGGCCTATTTCTATTCTCCTTTTATTCATCTTTTTGCATAGGAGTAAGTACTTTGGGGTTTCTTTTATATTTTGAAGTGTCCTTTCTTCTAAGTCCCTTTTTTCATTTTCTTTCGACTGTATAATCTTTTGTTCTGCATTTTCTATCTTACATTTTATTTCCCTCATTTTCCACACATTTTTTTCTTTGCAAGATTTTTCTTCCACTTTTTAATTTTCTGAAATAAGATCCTTCTGTCTCTTGGTATGCACTTCTTTTGTTTATTGTTTTTTTTCGGTACATATTTTTTCAACAATTTTCTCCAGTATTTTGTACAGTATATCCGTATTTTACCTGTATATTATCACTTATAAATACATTTTTCCATTCTTTATTCAGTTCTTCATTTATTTCTGACCATTTTATATTCTTACTGTAAAAGTTATATTTTCCATATCCTTCCCAAGTTTTGTGCTTTTATTAATTCTGTGATCACTTGCTTTGGAATGAACTATCAATTCTATGACATTGTGGTCTGAAATTCCCGTGTTATACACTATTATTTCTTTAACATAATTCACCTCATTCACAAATACTAGATCTAGGACATTTTTCCTTTCTTGTTGGAATGTGGTTTATTTGTTGCATATTATGTTCTAATAGCATATCTTGAAGCTTTTCAAATTGCCTCTTATCTTCTGCGCTACTATTACTATCTTTTTTATATGTATACATACAACCACTTTCTTCTATCCGTTCTTCCAATCCACGAAAGAAAGTTAAAATCTCCGGATAGGAGTATATTCCAGTCTTTATGGTTTTCTACATATATCATCTATTTTTTCTATTATTATGTCAAACTCCTTAGTGTTTGGGGGTCTGTAAACTACAATATTCATTAGTTTTTCAAATTCAAATTCTACCGCAATCAATTCACATTCTGTGTTGCTGTATTTTTCACATACTTTTCCTTGATTTATGTCTCTTCATATATTGCGGTTCCCCCTTGATTCCTATTTTTTCTGTCTGATCTATAAGTTTGGAACCACCTTTTATCTGGTCATCACTGCAGTCTCTTGGGAATACCATGTTTCACTTATATTTAATATATCTATTTTTTCAATTTGGGTTAGTTCTTCTAAGAACTCTATTTTCCTTTTAGAGTTACTCGTGACTAAACCCTGTGCATTCATTACTATTATGGTTTGTGTTTCATCCCCATTATTTAATATTGGTAATAATATGGATTCTCCCATGCTCCTTCTGTTCTGATATGATGTTCTTTTCTCATTTCCCGAATTCTGCCATTAAAAAATCCAACTTTTCTATTATATTTGCTCTTTCGCCTTCATATTTATTTGTGTGTGTATACCTGCAACTGTCCCCATATCTGCACCACCCCTGGCATTATAGATGCATTCTTTGTAGTTGGGCTCTAAATGTGCAGGTTTGGGTTGAAAGGCCTCATATCTTGGGGCTCTTGGTTCAAAGCGCGGTATATACACGGCCTGCTTTTTTGTTTCTTTTTTTGTTTCTTTTTTGCTTTCATTTTTCTTTTCAGTTTGCTGAGTTTCTTACTTTCATTCATGTTGCAGGATGCATATATCGACATTTTTTGTTGTAAATGCATCCTTTTCCTTCTTTTAGGTTTTTGCATATTTTTGGATGGAGATCTCTGCATTCGTCTCCATATCCGTCTAAATACGCACATTTACCATATATTTCATAATTATGGCATATCTTTGGATGCTTTGTAGTAGCATCTTTCGCCAAATCTGCAATTCCCTCTTTTCAGCATATTGCAGACTATATCCTTCTTTTCTATTTTTTCTTGTTCTTGCTCTTCCCTAAAATTATGTAGGTCCGGGTAGAGTCTCTTGGGTCTATTATTTGTTTCCATCTGGTAATTTATTTCTTCATAAGTATGTTGTTGGATGGCATCATAGGTTATATCAATGATTTCTTCTGCATCCTTACACATATCCTGTTCATTGTTCTCTTCTTCTTCTTTTTCTTCTTCTTCTTCTTCTGTTTCTTCTTCTTCCTCTTCTTATCTTCAACTATTTGCAGATTTAGTCTCGACTTAATTATATTTTCTATCCAGACTAGCATGAGAGAGAGAGAGAGAGAGAGAGAGAGAGAGAGGTCATGCCAAAGTTGAAGAGAGAGAGAGAGAGAGAGAGGTCATGCCAAAGTTGAAGAGAGAGCATTCATACCCAAGAAGTTGTGTCAGAGAGAGAGAGAGAGAGAGAGAGAGAAGAGAGAGAGAGAGAGAGTCATGCCAAAGTTGAAGAGAGCACTACGATTCTGTAAGAGAGAGAGAGAGAGAGAGAGAGAGAGGCCGTAGCAAAGTTGAAGAGAGCATTCATACCTACGAAGTTGTGTCAGAGAGAGAGAGAGAGGAGGCCGTACCAAAGTTGAAGAGAGAGCATTCATACCTACGAAGTTGTGTCAGAGAGAGAGAGAGAGAGAGAGAGAGAGTGAGAGAGAGAGAGAGGAGAGAGAGAGAGAGATAGGTCATGCAAAGTTGAAGAGAGAGCATTCATACCCACGAAGTTGTGTCCGAGAGAGAGAGAGAGAGAGAGCATGAAAAGTCATATGATGAAATGTGTCTTATAGAGAGAGATAGAAAGAGAAAAAGAGAATATAAAACTGTCATGTCAAAGCTATAGATATTACACCTATTCATACCTGAATTATACACTGATAAAAAGAAACCAAGAGAGAAAAAAAATCTTTCCAAATAGGACGAAGCAGAAACCGTGCAAAAGTCATCAGTATTGCGAAATGATATTTTCGTTGCACGAAGTCGACTCGATATGACAGCATCATCATTTCACAAAATGTCAGTCTGCAGCTTTTCTTGGTAAAGTCTCTGCGGCCTCGAGCAATACCTGGATGCTTCCGATTGCCAACTTTAAGGATGTAGGTGATTGCCAAAGAGTACCTGTATGATAATAATAATAATAATAATAATAATAGTAGTAGTAGTAGTAGTAGAGCATATTTGAAAGTAAAATATGAATACACACAGTCACACGCACACAAGGTGTATTGAGTGGACAGAAAGGGATGGAGAGTGTTTGTGAGTGTGCGTTCATGTTTTGTATCCCACATATGTACCGTGATTTCTATTTCAACTCTTCTAAAAATATAAGAATCCAAATACATTTCCATTGCTTAATCTATTTATTTCGCTGATAAAACTAAAGCTGCAACATCCAAGGTCGTTAACGTTGTGGCTCAAAACATCGGGTAAAAGAGAGTCTTTAACACGTCACTGGAATCTTTGCTGTTTTGCCAAATGTATCTTCAACCGCGTTGGTTATTTATTTATTTACATGAGCAACTGGCGTCACAATCATCAAACGAGTTCCCGCAGTCTAATGCCAAAGATGAAAGCATCCTTCGCATAGGGCCGTCGACACTAATAGGAATTTCAATTACCTGTGATTCAGAAACAGGTAACTTCGATAATCAAGGTCTTCTTTACGGGCAGCGTTCAGGTACACTCTCGTTCAGTAACTGAAAACCGTTTCGTTAATGTACCGTCGATCTTTTGGATAAACATACACATTAAGGAATTTTTTATTCTTCTTTTAATAAACAGTAATTTAAAGTAAAACAAAATAACAATCGGAGTATTTTCGAAAATAAAAGGTTACATGTTCCTAAAGTTTTCGAAAAAAATATATAAAGCTTCTTTGCGATAAAAAGACTGCCGGACTAATTAGATGAAATTTTTCTCATCTGAGGCTTAATAAGGCGTTATGCAACGATGATGTTCAGTAGGAAGCGAGTAACAAAATCCCTCTTACTATATGTTGTCATGCTAATACAATACCGTAAGTTGAGAACAGAACCCCTTCCTGACCCCCTTTCTTTCCGACCCCCATCCCTCCCACACCGTAACCCATTCAGTTTACGACTTATTGAATAATGAATAAGGATACTACGAGCTTTGGTGCAAAACGGCATTGGATGGAGGTGTGTTTACATCGAGAAGGTCGTCGGGGGAACGATCTGTCTGTCGCCTCTGACGCGATGAATC
>NC_090733.1:150192007-150234570 GCF_036898095.1 Palaemon carinicauda
GTAGGCTAACGGAAATACGTTTTTAGTGTACCGTTTTTTTAGACGCACATTCATGTCAGATGTCATTATTGTAGGTAAGTCTCTCTCTCTCTCTCTCAAGAAGGAGAGAGAGAGAGAGAGAGAGAGAGAGAGAGAGAGAGAGAGAGAGAGAGAGAGTTGTTTGTGAATTTAAGTAGATCAAAGAATTCTTTCCTGCAATTGAAGTTAACTTTCATATTCTTTTAAAATCTTGAACGCAACGATTATCATCTATAGGTTACCAGTAGTTATTTGAAATTATTCAAATAATGAGTATAACTAGAATTTAATCTTGTTTAACTAGTTAAGTAACAATAACTTAAAGTATTTTTAGACACTAGAACTCCCTCCCTATAACTAAGCTTTTACTTTTTCTGCGAACGTTAAAACGCTGGCCATTCAGCAACTATTTACAAGTATTAAAGTAACACTTTAGGCTTTGGTCTTATTTACTGTGAAAATAAGTTTAACTCTGGCATACTATAGCATCTCTCTCCCCTAGACCGTGGTCTCTCCATAGAGTACTACGATACCGAGGCGTTAAACGGTCTCTTGGCGACACATCCTATTTACCAAGGTCCAGAGAAGCCTTTAGGGGAATTCGGAGACTGTTTTATCCTTTTTTATTTCTTTCGTTTATTTCATTTCTTTTGTTTTACCTACATATCACAGTTCTGTATAGCTCTCTAGATATGATATTTTGAATTGCATTCTTAATTTGTCAGTATCTTCAAATAATAACACTCCTTTCAAATTTAACAAAATTTAACAAAACGTTTAGACTTGCAAAATCATTTCCAAACATGGCACCAGATTCAATAAAACAGTTAAGGAATGTTGATTTCATACGTTAAGATAGAGAAAGAAATGAAATTAATGAGTACGAAGTTCACGAGCGTGTGCGTTCTATTCTTAAATCTGCGAAGGTTTGGTGACTCAAGGTAACTTGACTGATAGCTATGATGGATGGAGTAGACGTTTCTCAGAATTACGTCATTACCTGGCTCGGCAGGTATGCGAAGACTTGCGGTCTTGTGGACTAGTCTTTTGGACGGTGAGACTAGAACTAGGAAAACAATTCTCGGTAAAGCCGTTCGGGGAAATACAACATTGTACGATTTTCCGATTATAATGTGCGATGGTGTTTTTCAAGTGGGTGATACTCAATACTATAGCTGGTTTCTTTATTCTTTTTTTTTATATAAACTGACCGCATTCAGCTTTTTATTTTACTAGACATCATTAAGAGTATTCTGGGTGAAATTTACAATGCCAGTAAGGCTCTGTGTAGGTGTGTGAAACAGCTATCACTGTGGATGTTTTCCTGCATATGGAACGCATCCACAGTATATGGATGTGACAGAGACAACAGTTGATTCTTCTCTGAAGCTACCGCGTTTTTAAGTTCTATGCAGAACGCAATGTTCTTTCATGAATATTTGTTAACATCAGCAATATAAAATATTATTATTATTATTATTATTATTATTATTATTATTATTATTATTATTATTATTATAACCTTGACTTGAAAAAAAAAACAGAATCCTACTAACCCAATGGCTTCCACAGGGAGAGCAGCCCAGCGAAGAAAGGAAATAAAGAAATAGCAATTAAACTATATATAAGTAATGGCTTAAAACTGAAATATCTTAAGATCAGTAACAACATTAAAATGTACCAGTCTTATATAAACTGTGAAGACATAATGTCAGTCTGTTCAAGATAAAAAAAAAAAAACTTTCACTGCAAGTTTGAATTTCTGAAGTTCCACAGATTTAACCACCAGATCTTGAGGATCATTCTGCAATCTGGCCACAGATGAAATAAAACACAGTCTTGCTAGAATGGTTTCACGAGTATTGAAATCTACACGCTTCCCGTGAGGAGTAATGATCGATGTAGCTATTAAATCATACTTTTTGGAGTGCGGGGAAAATAAACATCTCCAAGGTTGCTTCTTAACTGCTCTTCTCACTTGATATTCTAATTTATATTTCCTTTCATGAACCCAGTTACTCTTCAGTTATAGAAAATGGAAAATGAGTAAAATTGCCTGCTATTTCGGCCTATCAGTAAATTATTGAAATTGTAAACGAAATTAAAAATGAAGTATTCTGATTTCCCTGTTTCCTAACTAACAGTGAGTGTATAAAAGAGCCTTTGATGGCATAAGACTTACAACTATAAAAGCAACAACCAAATCTGGATTGCTTAGGCCTCCCCTTGCTTTAATTTGTTTCATCTTGGGTTTTTCAGTGGAATGTTACATCTATGCCTACGCTGGGAACTCGGGTATCCACAGGAAACAGCTTGGCTCAACAAATAGATATTATTATTTTTTTTTTTTTGTGCTAGATGATTTTATAGTTCAAGCATGGGATAATTGTTTTGATTTTTTTTTTTATTATTTGGGATAACTGGTTTTAATTATTTTTTGCTTAAGATAACTGTACTACATTATATCTACTTAGGTCCAGGATAACTAGTTCCTATTCTACTTAGTTTGGCTTAGGATAACTTAAAAAAAAAAATTTGTGTGTGTGTTAGGATAACAGCTTTAAATGTTACTGTTTCATCATCTCCCCCTACGCCTATTGACGCAAAGGGCCTCGGTTATATTTCGCCAGTCGTCTCTATCTTGAGCTTTTAATTCAATACTTCTCCATTCATCTTCTCCTATTTCACGCTTCATAGTCCTTAGCTATGTAGGCCTGGTTCTTCCAACTCTTCTATTGCCTTTGTGGAGCCCAGTTAACCATTTGGTGACCTAATTCTCTTTTGAGTACGAAGAGCATGTTCAAACCATCTCCATCTACCCCTCACCATGATCTCATCCACATAAGGCACGCGAGCAATCTCTTATAGTTTCATTTCCAATCCTGTCCTGCCACGTAACTCCCAATGTTCTTCTGAGGGCTTTGTTCTCAAATCTACAAAATCTGTTGGATATTTTTTTTTCATTGTCATACCACGACTCGTGTCCATAAAGTTACACCGATCTCACTAAACTGACATATAGCCAAATTTTTATGTGTAATTTCAGGTGATTTGATTTCTAAATTCATTTAACTGTTTAGTTTAGGATAATTCATTCGAAGGTTTCTTGGTTTATTTGGGATAACTACTTCGAAGTTAACTTTGTTATAGTTAAGAATATTTGCTTTAGATTCTACTAGATGTAGGTTAAGGATAACGTCTTTAAATTTTACTGGTAAAGGCATGATCAAAATTACTGTAGATCAATACAAGATTAAAAACACCACCAAGGAATATGCAATCAAAAGCTGAATATTTTTCGTAATCTAGTATTATTAAAAAAAAAAAAATCATACTATTTTCTACTTCTGCCCTGTAATCTTAATTTCTCTCTGTTCTCTCTTTCTTGTTCGATGTCGACGACCACAGCGGTCGTGAAACCACTTTAAGAAATGAATCCCGCATTTTCTGTATTTCTAAAGTAGGCTAAAAAGTTACCTTCTCAATTACATCGACTACTGGGTAGCTCAAGTTTCATCAAGCTGTTAAAATTTCCTGACCTATCCAAAGATTTTTTTTACTTGATTTTTTGCAACGAATTTTTTTTCTTTTTATTAAAAAGTTAAATTACATCTTCTTTACAATCACAATATTTACAGTATAATTACATTTAATTGCATCAATTAGTTGTAACCTAACCAGGTGTTACCGTTATTATTATTATTATTATTATTATTATTATTATTATTATTATTACTAGCCAAGCTACAACCCCTAGTTGGAAAAGCAAGATGCTATAAGCCAAAGGGCTTCAATAGGGAAAATAGCCCGGTGAGGAAAGGAAATAAGGAAATAAATGAATTATGAGAACAAGTTAACAATAAATCATTCTAAAACAGTAACAACGGGAAAACAGATATGTCCTATATAAACTATTAACATAAAAAAACAGTTGTTGTTGTTGTTGATTGCCTGGCCCTTGCGGCCAACGCACGGACTCTTGCAATCATGCAGCCCGTAGCAGGTTTTATCGTTTTATTCCTCGCCACATGAATGTTGTCAGGTCTTTTTATCTGAAGTATGTAGGAGCCTGGGACTAGTTCAAATAGTCCCATTTTTTTACCCAGTGCTACTTAAGAGCTGTTATCTAAGTAAGATAATTTAGTATATTTAGTCTATGTCAATTAAATGTATGGCCTATCTAAAGGTTTCTCATAGTTTATTCTATGCAGCTTAAAGGCTGTTGCCTATCCAAAAGTCTTTGATACTTTATCTCATGTCACTTAAAGGTTGCGTTCCATACATAAGATTTCATTACTTTATTATGTGCCGCCTAAATGGTGTAACCTTGACCTACTCAATAGGGTGTGCTTATTCTATGCCACCTAGTCTGTGACCTTGTTTGGGCCTCCTATTATATGACCTTCTTAACTGGGTATGCTTATTTTAGGTCACTTAGACTGTGACCATGTCTGTGTCACTTAGTCTGTGTAATTTACATACTGTGCCACGTTGTCTTTAACCTTGTCTCTCTCACAAAGTCTGTGACCTGTCCAGCAGGTTTTGTTTATTCTGTGCCACTTAATTTGCATCACTTCGTCTTGTACCTACCAAACAAGATCTTATTTTATGGCACTTTTTCTTTGACCCTGTCTGTCACCGAGACTGTGGAGGGTTCTATTTATTCTTTGCCACCTAATCTTTGACCTCATCTGTGTCACTTAGTCTATGACCTATTCAGCATTGTATTTTTTATTTATTCCACCTAGTGTATGAAAGCTACAGGGTATTCTCTCTCTCTCTCTCTCTCTCTCTCTCTCTCTCTCCTCTCTCTCTCTCTCTCCTCTCTCTCTCTCTCTTTTCTTTTTTTCTGCAACTTGATAAATGCCTACTCTACAATGTTTGTTAATTCTCTCACTGACTCTGTTACCATGGAATCTATCTCGTCTATCAAGGAAGGTAAAGGATTTAGGCGGTTCAAACGTTTCCCGATCTACATAGAGGTATAATTTTCCTGTTGCACGTCTAGATGATGTGCAATACATATTCCTTTATTTAACGTTAGAATCGATTTATTATTTAATATTAATAGAATCTTATGTGGATTATAATACTGGTGAGATTAATTGATGTTATTGCCACTCCCTCTACTTTGGTTTACACAGAACGTTAACCCTCGTGTCTTGAAAGTAAAGTTTTACGTTTACTTTATAAATTAATTTCCTAGTGAAATTTGTAAAGATCAAATCACATGTAGAAATTGCGAGGCGGTGGAGATGGGTGGTGAATGTGTCTATGTGCTTCAAGTTTCCTGAGGAAATTCACTTTTATCTGTACAAATTCTTTTTTTTCTTTTTCTTTACTGGCGCTTATTCAGACTTGGCAGAAGATCGTGAAGAAAAGGCTTTTCAACGACAGCAAATAATAATAATAGTAATAATAATAATAATAATAATAATTGAAGTCTCGAACTAAAGACTATGGAACTAAATCATGGAACTTTCACCTTCCTCCGTGTTTCCAAAGGCGTCAATGACCGTGGTAATCACTACATCATCTTAGCCCGGATCAATCAAACCAAATCCAGCAAGGCATTGCTGTCATTAACGGCCAAATCTTCCTGAATAAAAAAATGTGTTGTTGAAGAATAAAATTTATTATACATTTTAAGAAAATATATGTAAAATGATTTAATGTATGGTGAGAAATGTGAAGGTATGGACTTGGTGCTTCTGTGTAGCAAAGAAGTTTATCAACTAAAGTTGGATAGATATTCGCGACTTTCCATCCGTTCAAGTATTTGTTTTGGTCAAGAAGTTATTCATTTGCAATGACAAAGCTCTTCTTGAATACAGTTTTAAGAAACTTGAATAAAGTATCGGAACTGTCCTCCTGCAAATTATGTGAGACAATATCGGGAGCAGCAACAACGAAAGAAAAAATAGAGAGAGAGAGAGAGAGAGAGAGAGAGAGAGAGGAGAGAGAGAGAGAGAGAGAGAGAGAGAGAGAGAGAGAGAGAGAGAGAAGAGAGAGAGAGAGGAATTACTGAGGAAGTGGCAGACGATGTGTGAGGAGGGGATTATGGGGGATACCTCCATTGTGGAGGGGGGGGGGGGGGGGGGGGTAATCAGAGGGAGGGGTGCAAACCCCCACGCCGAGCTGGCTAAGGGACACCACCATGGTATTTTAAGGTTGGCAATCATGGGCCGCGAGACTTGAACGTTTAAACTTGAGGGAAATTATCTCTGATTTTGGGCCGCGTTACTGACGTATTAACGCTAATCCTGCTGTAAAAACCACGCTATAAATAATGTATTCCTTAACACTATCCTCTAAACACCGACATACAAGCGAAGTACAATCCTAAACAAGACGGCTTTGGTGAATGTTAACGTCTTCCAATGTGTACTTGACGAGAATTTAAAGGTAGATGAACACAATTTAAAAGGTCGCTAAAAGCAGCTGAACATCGGCTGCGTTACGTCAACGCCGCCTTACATTCATGGACAGTGTGGCGCCGTTCCGAGCAAGGGGGCTTCCCTCAACCAATGATACTAACTCTCACATCCCTCACGTGTGTTTTGATTTCTATTCAGCCTTATCGAATGGTTTGCTGTGATTTTTTTATACTTGCGTCGAAAGGCATTGTATCAACGAGGAAAAGAGGACAAGAATATGCCGAAAAACAAAGAATACGCGATGAGGACATGAGTGATGAAACTGACATGCGCGAGAGTTAGTGTTAGGGGGAGTATAGTACAGACATTGGGGATGTTCAGTTGTGTTGGAACGGAGGTTGACTCTGGTTGAACCTGGTCCGCTCTCCCGATATCGTTGGCTATTTCGTTCTACGTTGTGGATCTTTTTTTTTTTCAATTTTTTCCCCGTGTGGGTATTTCCCATTTTTGATTCAAGCCTTATTAATCGTTTTCGAGCAGTGTGTTCTGGGGACCCCCACTGTGGCAGTGTGTTGAATGAGCGCGTGGGGGGGATTGAGAGAGAGAGAAAAAAAGGAAATAAAAATAAGATCCCAAAGGAAGAGAGAGAAGAGGTTTGTGAACGGATAAATAATACACTTGTTCATTCGTTACTGTTTCATTTTGCTTTTTTATCTGTGTTGTGAAACATGTAATGTTTTGGGAGTCGTGTTATGATACTGGGAAATGATTTGGATGTTATATTAGTGGAGCAGTGTTGCTTATTCTCGCAAGACGGAGGACGTGAACTCTGCCTATAAGTAACCCAATTTATCTCATAGGCCTATTGTTTCCTGAGAAAAGGAATTACTTCGGTTATTTGGTAAGTGGACAAGTGTGAATTTTGAATATTAATTTGTATTTATTGTTTAGTAAGCTAATTCTGGTCTTGTAGAATAAAAACATTTTATGTATTGGCCTATGTATGACCTGTATGACCTTGTAGACCTATAACTTTTTTTTTTTACTCAGCTTATTCTATAAAAAAAATTTTGGGCAAAAGCCTGTACCGTGTCATACTGGGTCTCGGTACAGGTTGTCTTGTAAGGCTCTGGGATATCCAGGGCTGGGTAAAGGGGTGTTGGGGGACGGGGGCAGGGGATATGATCCGATGTTTTGTTTTTGGGGGGTGTGGGGAGGGGGGGAAGGACAGCCCCCGGGAGAGGGGTCGTCAGGTCTTGAGCCGGGAAGGATAATAGCTTCGGATCTCCCCTGTTTTTGTTTTCCGGTTGTATGTTTTCTTAGCTTCGATGACACTTTCACCTTTGTTTTGTTGTTTTCGTCATCAGCTGTATTTGTAAAACAACAGTATACTGTATATACAACAACTGCAGCCGTTTTATAGTCCACTGCAGGACAAAAGCCTCAGACATGTCTTTATTCATGCCTGAGGGTTGGCCATTGCAGATTGGTGATGGTGGGACACTTAAGTCTGATTGCTCACAGCAAACCAAACTAGTATGGGTGGCCCGGATTAGGACAGCTTGCTGATCTTGTCGATGCACAACCCCTTTCACCACGTCTAGGTATCCCCACTCAGAAAAGGTATATATAGATATTTTTCTTTTTAAGGAAATGTATAAATGCCTAATTTATGTATGCATGAGCGCTTGCATAAATGCTAGTATTCATTAAACGTAACTTTGTTTAGCTGTATTTTTTCAAGTATAAAATTATCACAAAAACATCATTATAATGTTAATACAACAGTAAAAATTACTCCAATGAAGTTATTTTAATAAACTTAAGAAGTTTTTAGCAATAAACAAATGCAGTAAAGAAATTGGATGAATTTCTTGTTAATGGCATCAATCTCCGAAGTTATACTTTGTTGCTTAATGACCTCCCCGGCCCCAGCGCCGGGTAATTGAAATTCCTTGCATCCAAATCCTGTGTTTTCCCCAAAAATTATCTTGACTTTTCTTAGGAAAGACCTCCATTCATTGCTTTGTTTATTTCCATATCTCCTGTTTTATGTGATACGGAAGTCCTGGTAATTAATATAGGCTAAATTTCCTCCTATGATTTTGGTAGGCAATTTGACATGTAAGCCTGTATTAGTTAACAAGTAAAGATAAATTTATGTATTGCATGATCCTTAAATATCAACGTCTTATAGTATAGATATTCGTTTTTTATATACTATTCCAAAATGAACTTGTCGTATAAACTGGCTTTTGATTCGTTTACATTTTTGGAACGGAAAAGAGACTCTGAAAACTGCCAGCCTCTTCTTGGCCTGTCACCCCGACAGAGAATCCTAAATGCATGAGGTGTTTCTGGGGAAATTGTGTATCATTAAGCAGAATCGTTAGACTGTACTGACAATTGTAAACAAATGGTCACCTGAATCTATTTACAGTCTATAATGGTAATCAGCTTAGGGAATGAACCTAGAGTGGCCTCATTCTCGGGTGTCTGAATACATTTCCTGCGGCATTGCAAATAAATGCAGTAATAATGATTAAAAAGCTAAACTCGTTATCATTATATATATATATATATATATATATATATATATATATATATATATATATATTATATACATATACCCTCTATATTTATTATTATTATTATTACTACTTACAAAGCTACAAGCCTATTTGGAAAAGTTGGACGCTATAAGGCCAGGGGCTCCAACAGGGAAAATAGTCCAGTGAGGAAAAGGAAAGGGGAAAATAAAATATTTAAAGAACAGTAACAACATTAAAATAAATGTTTCCTATATAAACTATAAAAACATTAACAAAACAAGAGGAAGAAAAATACCATAGAATAGTGTGCCAGAGTGTACCCAATCGAAAAATCGTTAAAATAGCTTGTTGATTTCTGCTTAGTTAATATTGTTAATGCCAATTTAATATTCATTCAAAAACTTCTGAATTATATTCCTGTTAGTATGAGTTCTCTCTGGGTACCACAATTCGTCGAATCACGCTTCTATCATAATCTCATAATTACTCCCAGGTTCTATCAAATTACTGCTAATCTTTAGTGTTCCAATAATCCAATGAATAGTTAGTTTCTTTAATGTTCGTACTTTATATAGGTCTACCATTATTATTGTTTTACTCTCTAAATCTGGATATTTTATAATGCTTGTAATATTAAGTTTCACTCGTATCTATACCGATAACCAGAAATTTAAGAGTTTGGAGAAATGGCAGCTCCCTTTATCATAAATTATACAAAACCATATATATATATATATATATATATATATATATATATATATATATATATATATATATATATATATATATATATATATATATATATATATATATATATATATATATATATATAAATTTCTACCTCATATTTGGGATCGAACGCTAGCCACTTCTAATGAAAGACCAGGTCGCTTCCAACCATGCCACGAGAGGCATGGTTGCGACCTGGCCTTTCATTAGAAGGGGCTAGCGTTTGATCCCAAGTATGAGGTAGAAATTTATTTCTATTTGAGCACGATGTTGTGTTGATATTTATCCATATATATATATATATTATATATATATATATATATATATATATATATATATATATATACACACTAAATAGACAGTGAAAGGTTCAGCTTAGGTCTAATGTCCGATTAGCCGTAGACTATGCATCCCTATAGACCTATTACAAAGCCAAATGGCCTACGTTTTATTGCCCCGTTAAAACCTCAGCCTTCTTTGATAATCTGCCTTAATCCCAATCACTTGGGTGCGAATGAAATGAAAATTGTCTTTTGTGGATAAGATAATCTTAATCTGGGCCCGAGTAAGATTTATTATCTTATCCCCAGCGGGATGGGCAATTAAGATACCTTCCTATCTCGACTAAGGGCAATAAAAAAAAACATGGGGTCAGTTATAGAGAATGAGTCTTTTTCGGGTGTTATTGTAAAAACTGCCTGACAGTCAACTTATAAATTATATTTGAATGCAGGACAATGTATTTACTAATCGGGCGTACGGTTTAGGAATTATATTTAAAGATGGTAGAATATATTTACCAGCCCGACGTCTATTTTATGAATTGTGTTTAAATACAATTGAATACCAGTTAGACGTAGTCTATAAATTATATTTATAAACTGTAAAAATACTTTGCAAATTTCACTTCTAGTTTATTGATTATATTTAAATGATATTAGATCATATTCACCTCTGTCTTGAGACAAATTTTTTTAATGCTAAGATATTCGTATGATATTAAATGTAGCTTTCTTTTGGGGATAGTATGTATCCAAGTTTTCCCCGTACGTAAGGTCTGTTATTTATATATCAGGGTATTTAAAGATACGCGCCCACGTTTACATCGTAAAGAAAACTGACTAGAAAACACTCCATTTTATGGGTACCATGTGCCTTGAATATAAGATGTTATTCTCTCTCTCTCTCTCTCTCTCTCTCTCTCTCTCTCTCTCTCTCTCTCTCTCTCTCTCTCTCTCTCTCTCTCTCTCATTTACAGTATTTGTACTATCTCCGTGACAGAGTTGACTGGTTTTGTGAGGCTAGTGATATATAAGATTACAGGTGTTATGATTCATCTAGGCGAACATACAGATAATACCGCTATTTCACTTAAGAGAAGCTATAAATGAGATACCTCTGATACTTCATTCAAGAGAATGTGTAGATAAGGTGTCGCTAATATGTTTTTACTTGAGAAATAATAAATGAGGTAACTGCAATTGAAGACCCATGGATGAAAACACTGCCCCTTTTTAATGTTACAATCGCCTTCAAAGTAGGAAACCAGGTGTGGAATAAAATTTTATCTCTGCCCGCAAAGGAGTAGCCCAAGAAAGGAGCTATTTCCCTCCCCCACCTTCCTGCTTTCAAGTAGGCCTTGGAAGATTAGTCCAGGGCAGCGAGGCGGTCCATCAGATAATTATACCCTTTTGGGGCTGGGTTTGTAATTTTCTTAGCGTGAGTCATGAAGTGTGGGCTACGCGCAGTCTTTCTTTTAAAGGGGGATTTCTCCAATCTCTCTCTCTCTCTCTCTCTCTCTCTCTCTCTCTCTCTCGTCTCTCTCTCTCTCTCTCTCTCTCTGTACAACTCGTTTGATCTACAAACTCGACGAATAAGGGTACAGTTGATAGGCATTCAAATTTCTTTAAGGGAATAACACACGTAGACTGCTATAACCTCTTCACGTTTAGCACAAATCGGCCCAGAGGTGAATGATACAAACGGGGATTGGAAAGATACACCACTCAATGTGGTAATTTCTTTACATACAAGATAGCAAATACACGGAACAGACTTCCAGCGGATGTAGTGAATAGTAACACGGTAAACGAATTCAGGAATAAGTTAGACAAGATCATAAAAACTAAACGGTTAAACTAATTCGTTCTACCCAACAGCAAATGGAGTCTCGGAAGATGGACTAAAAATAAAGTCTGAAACATCCAAAATCTTTGTAACACGTTCCTCTCTCTCTCTCTCTCTCTCTCTCTCTCTCTCTCTCTCTCTCTCTCTCTCTCTCTCTCTCTCTCTCTCTCTCTCTCCATTGAATATCAGCGTTTAGCAATGAATAGTTTAATTAATATTACTATTTGTTCCAATTGCAATAGATCGTTAACTTTTTTTTCGTTTTTTGTTTTTGCCTGAATAAAAAAAAAAGACGAAAAGACAAGGATTTTGTTCAACCAGTAAAGAATTGATAGACACTTTGAATACACTTGTGCGTACCCCCGAAGGTAACCTAACCTACCACAACTTTATTTTCCATCGAAGCAGAACGGGTTTCGATATTATTACAAGGTGTATGAAACTGAAGGAGGTCTTAGAGGGCGAAAGAAGAGAGAGAACTTGCCCTGTTGGTATTATGACTTATTAATCTCTCCTAAAAATCTATTTACTAGACCTTTTTTTTTTTAATTATTTCTCAATTATTCGTAATGTGTGTTGCATTTATGTCTATAAACAAGTAAATAATCTTTCTTGTAATAATTATTTTGTAAAGTCAGTGTAAATTCCTTCAAGGCTTCTTGCTAGCGTCTCTCAGTCACCATCATTTGAACATGTTACTGTTTTTTTCCCCAGAGAGAGAGAGAGAGAGAGAGAGAGAGAGAGAGAGAGAGGAGAGAGAGAGAGAGAGTACTGAGGCTATAAAAATGTGTTAGCGTTCGTAGCAGGGAAGGTCCACATTCCAAAACAGGTTTCCCCCCGTCATGTCAAAGTAGACTCGTCGTTGAGGTCATTTCCAACGTTCGCGATACTTCGCCTTGAATATATATCTGACAATGACGGAAACATTTATACAAGCTATAACGTCCCATCTATTGAATCAGAAGACATCTTTTCTACGACCGCCATTTGTTGCGTCTTCGATATAACAAGACGCATGAGTTCGAAAGCTCGATACGCGGGCTGGTGGGTGGGTGATCAGCGTCACCGAACTCGAACGAAAAACTTTCGGGGGAAAAAGATCAAGTCTTCATTTCATTCTCGCACAACACCTTTTCTTCTTTTTTTTTTTCTTTTTCCTGTGCCCTGCAATTCCGGTCCGCTTGGGTCCCGTCGGGTCGTTGACTTTGTTGCATAAGGAGCTGGGACGCATTATCCTGCCCACTCTATCCCTCCCTTCCTATCCTCTTACTCCCAACCTTCCCCCTGGGCCCCTGGCTATCCCCCTACCCACCCGTCCTTCAAGTTCTACCATTCCCCCTCCACCCCCTTATCTCTTATGCTCCTTCCTGCTGCACCACATCGGCTTTCATCCGTCTATTTGTTTTTATCCTTATAGTTTACCATGAAGCAACGAAATTCCTCATTTAAATGGCATCTAATGTTGAATTACACACATACACGCTCATTCATTATATATCTATATATATATATATATATATATATATATATATATATATATATATATATATATATATATATATGTGTGTGTGTGTGTGTATGTATATATATAATGTGTGTGTGTGTATGCCGATATCTCTATGGGTAAAGGCAAGTTGTTAGTAGTAAATCTGCTAGTCATGTGCCATTCTTTTTTTCAACCCCGGCCGATGTCAGTACCCATTCAGAGTGAGGTCGATTAGTGTCAGCTGGTAGGGTATTGAACCGTGACCTTGTGAATTCAAGATTGGGACTAGCCCTCCAACATGGAGCATCGACGCACACATACACACTTTATACAATATAAGTGTTTATTTATATATTGGAAGCTACATAGGCCTATATGGTTGTATCCATGTATATCGTTCTTACCAAGTTTGCTGCAGACATGAATCCGTCACCGCACATTCATAACTCCATTCATACAGATTGCTGAGTCATAGTTGCCACCCTACGTAGCCAGTTATCGCGACTTAAGCCTCATTGAAGCCTTTTCAACGGCTCTTGGACTCTTTATTGTGTGTCGGTCTGTGGAAAGTTGGGCCTAGTGCGCTATCTGTGTATTCGGAAGCTTCCACGATTTTATTATTTTCGTCGGGATTACTCTTAGCTGTCTGTGGTATCAATCGGTTCAAATGCTAATCATTTTCCCATCTCTCTCTCTCTCTCTCTCTCTCTCTCTCTCTCTCTCTCTCTCTCTCTCTCTCTCTCTCTCGATTTGCAAAAGACCTGAGATGTATATATCTCTTCTGGCTGCAACCAGAATGGAACCCGTATTTTCATCCCACAAAATGTTCGTAGATCATTGTAAGCATAACTTGTGAGAGAGAGAGAGAGAGGAAGAAGATTATCGTGTTAAAGTAAACGAAACCGACTAACAGCCCCGGACACGTCATTAACTGAAACACAGGCCCAGACAGGCCTACACCTAGGAAACCTGTTCTGTAATAGCCATATTCCATAATTGTAGTAATTAGATTGTAAGGGAACCACATTGAGTGGCAAAATAAACGTAATTGTCAGTCCAACACAAGGTGCAAATTTTTATGAGAAGTGATATATACCCCATTTATTTTTTTTATCATAGTTGTGTTAGGCCTAAAACACTGGGTTATAACCGCCTGGCACATCTGGCTATGAAGGCACACATACACAGTATATATATATATATATATATATATATATATATATATATATATATATATATATATATGTGTGTGTGTGTGTATGTGTACACGTGTATAAATTTAGTCTCCTCCACGCTGTTTGTGACCCACTACGTCCTACTATCTACCAGGGTCATAAGTCAGAGCTTTGGTCTAAGCCAATTGAGCACGATAGATTTAATCAAATCTATTATAATGATATAAATTTTGTGATGTCATTTCACGAATTCTCGCGCATGTTGAGTTTTTTTTTCTGAAACTGCATCGTCTTTAGATAAGATCCAGGATACCATTCCGAAGGAAGGAAAATCGAGCATGATTTTTTTGTTTTAATCTTTCTTTAACAGGACGCTTTCCGTTTGGCTTTCCCAGAGGAAACCATTGTGTCACTTTTGTCATCACCGCTTGACATAATATCCTATGTCATATTGACGGAGGCCTCTTGTCTACAGGCAATGCATTTTCGGGACTTGTTTGTAGTTTAGAATGTGTAGCCAAACTATATAGTTTCTTAGTCTCGTGAGGACGAGAATAGGGAGGCCTAGGTTCCTTAGGCCTAATTCCTAAAAATTACTTATTCGTTATAAACTTATATGTGAAATATTTTTGAATAGAATGCGATTGTCATGTGACTTGAATCATCTTTTATTTTCTTGAAAATTACACATATAGGCCTAATCTTCTGTTAGCATCTCAAAATACCCATCATACCACGGCCTTCTTTTTTCAATTATCAAATGGTTCAGAATTCCCCATTTCGTTCTTTTATTTTCAATTAGGTAAAGAGCTTCTATCGATTCTTCTGCGATTGGCACACTCCCTTTTCTCTTTTTATTCAAAATTAACCCTCAATGTAGAGCGAGGTAAGCGTTTTATTAAACAATTTAAAAGAATTTTTCGAAATGCTAAATTAATTCTCTCTCTCTCTCTCTCTCTCTCTCTCTCTCTCTCTCTCTCTCTCTCTCTCTCTCTCTCTCTCTCTATATATATATATATATATATATATAGAGAGAGAGAGAGAGAGAGAGAGAGAGAGAGAGAGAGAGAGAGAGAAGCAATTTTTGGCACCAACATAGTTCAGATTAAAATTCGGTAACAGTTAATATAAAAATATATTTTTATAGTTTGTCTACTGTCACCGAATAGACTCTTTGCTACTAGATGTTGTCGTTAGACCTCAACCAAAAGATTCGGCCTGGCCATAATAAGTAGTACACATTTGTGTGAAATGAGCTATTTTAGGTGGACCCTTTAGTAGCTGAAATTTGGAAGTGTCATTTGAGACGGTGTTTCTTTCTTCGTTTCTTTCTTGCTTTCCTCTCCCTTGGGGGAAACCCCACTATTTTTTCCTCACTGTTTTTATTACCACATTTTAGGAATTATGGCAAACCAGTCCATTGAAAATGGAACCCTAAAAATATCGTATAAATCTAAATCCTTAAAAAGTAATCATTATTCAAGAGTAAAAACCATAAACAAAATCTTCTATAAAATGTTTTTAAAAAAAATCTGAGAGAAATCCAGCCTCGCCGGAATGTTCAACAGAGAGCGGAATGTGGAGCAACCGAGGTAATATCTTACAGTGTCCTTTAGCTACGTGGACCGGTATGTTTGTGTAGTTAGGTATCTCTGCGGCACCTGTCGCTTCTATACAAGCTGCTACTTCCTACGTCGTCTCCTACCCTTCCCCCCCCCTCTCCAATCCCCTACCTATCACATTTAGACCCCCTCCTGGAGCTTCCTTTCATAAACACATCCCATCTTTTTCGGTACTTCTCGTAATACTTTTTTTTTCCTTCAAGAGAAATTGTGCTTCTTCTCATAATAATTTTTAAAATGAAATGATGATGCTTCTCATAATAATTTTTAAAATGAAATGATGCTTCTTCTCACAAAATATTTAAAATGAAATGGGTGCTTCTTTTAATAATAATTTTTAAATGAAATGGTGCTTCTTCTCACAAAGATATTTAAAATGAAATTGTGCTTCTTCTCTTAATAATTTTAAAATGAAATGATGCTTCTTCTCACAATAATTTTTAAAAAGTGAGAGAGTGCCTTTTCTCGTAACCTTTTTAAAGGTAACATAGTGCTTCTTCTCATAATAATTTTAAAGTAAGATATTGCTTCTCATAATTTTTTAAATAGTAAGATAGTGCCTTTTTTCGTAACTATTTTAAAAAGTATGATGGTGCTTCTTCGTATCATAACCATTTCTAAAGTGAATGTGCTTCTGCTTCTCATAATATTTTTCTTTTTTTTTTAAAGGAAGGAAGTGCTTCTTATCGTAACTATTTTTAAAGGTAATATAGTGCTTCTTCTCATGATAAATTTTAAAAGTAAGATAGTGCTTCTTCTCGTAACTTTAAAAAAGATAGTGATCTTCGTATCAGGTCAATTTTTAAAGTAAGATAGTGCATCTCATAAATTTTTAAAAGTAAGATAGTGTTTATTCTCGTAACTATATTTAAAAGTATAATAGTACTTCTTCTCGAAACATTTTTTTTTAAAGATAGTGACTCGAATATCCCTGCCTGGTAAACACACATGATGGAATGTCTCATAGTGGGGTTGTCGGAGACTTAAGTGAATTTCCGCTGACAGTCACCCAGAAATTCGCCGGCATTCCGAGAACCCTTGTACTCACATATGCTCGAAAAATTATTATTATTATTATTATTATTATTATTATTATTATTATTATTATTACTTGCCAAGCTACAACCCTAGTTGGAAAAGCAGAATGCTATAAGCCCCGGGGCTCCAACGGGAAAAAATAGCCCTGTTAGGGAATGATACAGGGAAAAATAGAATATTTTAAGAACAGTAACAACTTTAAAATAAAGTATTTTTTTTATATAAACTAGAAACTAACAAAACAATAGGAAGATAAATAAGATATACGCAGAATCAGTTGAGGGGGGCACATAATCACTTTTAGTTATTTCTTTCTGTTGGGGACAAGGCCAGGATGGTGGTTACTGCCTGTTAAACTCAACCAGATCTGATAATGCGTTGATGGACTTGCCCGAATGAATAACCAAGCTCATGTTCTCTTGAGGCGTGAAACCCCGAAATCTTTTTGTCTTTCTTGATCGTTGAAAACCAATTACTTACTTATGCTAAACCAAAGTCTTGTTCTCTTAACAATCTCTTGTCCTTGTTAGTCATGAGAGCCAACATCGTGTTTTGAAAATGTTTATATCGGCAAACACCGAAGGCAGTCTAGGATCTGGTAAAGAAATATGCGTTGCACCATCGATATGAGATGTTATAAAGCGATTGAGAGATGAAGGGTACGAATAACTAGACAAGTATAGAGAATAGAATTATTATTTGTCATTAAACCAGCCCACATGTTGAAGACCCCAGGGAAGCTGGCATAGCGCCATTTAAAGAAGGAATAGTCTGTCCGAGGTAGATATAGCGTTGAAGAAGCCATATGGGGGGTTCGATTCTCTCTCTCTCTCTCTCTCTCTCTCTCTCTCTCTCTCTCTCTCTCTCTCTCTCTCTCTCTCTCTCTCTCGAGTGTCAAGTTTAGCATTTTTCAAATTTAATTAATTCCCCCGCCTTCCCCTAAGGGAAGTGCAGAGATAATTTGCTAGCGAGTCTTTCTATTTTTGATACAGATTTCCCAATTAGGGTTACCAATCAAATTGGCTTCACCATGAAAGCAACCATTGATTTTAATGATATTCACCAATAAATATGTGCTTAATATTTTTTTTTTTATTAATGGTACACTGTTGGTTTGAAGTTCTTGTTTTTTCTTGTATAATTTAGGCTATTTGTGTTGAGAGAAAGATATAAGAGATTTCACGATGCCATTATTAGTTTGATTTTACACGACCGGTGGCAGATAATATACAACACACTTTGATGAGGTTAGATGTTTTATTCTCTATTTTGGGAAATGATCTCCCCCTTTTTATCCTTTTGCTTGTGCTTTGCTTTATGCTTTGAAAGCACCGATGATTACTTAGTGACTTTCTGGTGGGCGGTATCGATCTCCTCTTTTTCAATTTTATTAATTTTATTAATTATTTTTTTTTTTTTTTTTTTTTTTTTTTTTTTTTAATAAAACCTGTCCTCATCTGATGTTATTAATTGTAATATCACCTCAAATTCTATACTCGGTATCGCCATTCGTTAAAATGTTCAAACATTATCCCATATCTTCTATTTATAAATGTAAACCCGATCTCTTCTATTTTATAAATCGTATCCTCATCTCTTCTTTTTATAAGTGGTATCTTCGTATCGTCTGTTTTATAAATGGTATCCTGATGTCTTCTATTTTATGAATTGCATCCTCATATCTTTGATTTTATAAATGATATTTTCATATCTTCGATTTTATAAATGGTATCTGCATTTCTTCTATTTTATCACTTGTATCCTTATCTCTTCTTTTTATAACTAGTATCTTCAAACCGTCTATTTTATAAACAGTATCCCCATGTCTATTTTATAAATTGTATCTTCATATCTTCTCTTAAAATTGCATCCTCGTGTCTTCTATTTTATGAATGATATCCTCGTCTTTTCTCTTTTCTAGATTATATCCACATCTCTTCTATATATTTTATAATTGCTATCCTCATATCTTCCGTTTTATAAATGCTAGCCTCATATCTTCCGTTTTATAAATGCTAGCCTCATATCTTCTATTTAATAAATAGTATCATCTTCTCTTGTATTTTATAAACGGCACGCTTACGTATAGATTTTATAATCGACACAGTGTTTCTTATTTTGTGAAGGTCATTATTTTCATATCCTATTTTAATAGTTCATAGTTTCCAATGAACTAACGTTGATTCAGTTAGTTTTAATTCATTTATCTTTCATGTCTTTTTCAACGAACAAATATCCATTGAAATTATTGTTCATTATCAAGTTTAATTTCTTATTTATAGAAAGAATCGTTACCAGATTGGGCCATATGTCATTGCAACCGTGTGAATTGCCCATATGTTAAAATACCGTTTGTTTGTGCCATGTGTTATTGTGACTCCACTTACCCTCTCTGGTGCTGACATCATGAAATGCTTTGATAAAACTATTATGTCAATTTCGCTCTTCATTTGTGAGTGAAAATTAGTCCATGTAGATTAATTTAAGAGGCCCTTTGTTTCGTTTATTTGATTTTATTTCATATAACTACGTTTATTAGATCTGGTGATTAATCAACATGTATTTCAAGTAGCCTAACGCAATGTTGATTGGTTCATGGGGAACATGATGGCAGGTGGAGCTCATTGGACTATGTTTATTTACCTTTGTAGTTTAGGGTTTTAATTGAAGTGACCCACGTCGTCGTATATATATATATATATATATATGTATATATATAAATATAAATATATATATATATATATATATATACACTCATATATATATATATATACATACATACACACACACACACACACACACACACACACACATATATATATATATATATATATATATATATATATATATATATATATATATATATATATACACACACATGACGACGTGGGTCACTTCAATTAAAACCCTAAACTACAAAGGTAATAAACATATATATATATATATATATATATATATATATATATATATATATATATATATATATAGTGTGTACATGAGTGTCTATATATGTTGGCAAAGATCATTAGATATAATTATACACTATTGGAATTTTAGTGATTCTATATATTTTGAAAATATTTATGTAAATATATAAAATTGTAGAATTTAGATGTTGCAGACTCTCTCTCTCTCTCTCTCTCTCTCTCTCTCTCTCTCTCTCTCTCTCTCTCTCTCTCTCTCTCTCTCTCTCTCGGGCTATTTTCTTCATGGTGTGCCGCGCATTCAACAATGACAGCCAGCCAGGTTGCTTACGAGAGGCAGTGTTTCCATGGTGGTTTGCAAGAGAAGGGATGTCACCGCGCTGATTAGTGGCTGTGGTGTAATCCTTTTTTTCTGTACTGGGCCCGATTAGGAGAGCCCGGACATGACGCCTCTGCCTGATTAATTCGAAAACTCCGGATGCCACTAACGGTATGTGCGCACGTGGAAATCGTGGTTCTCTGCGTTGGAGCGCATACTCTTATGTGTATTTGTGCGTGCATAAACATATATAAGAATTGTACACACACATTATATATAATATATATATATATATATATATGTATATATATTTACATGTATAGGCTATATATATATATATATATATATATGTATATATATATATATATATACTATATATATAAAACATATTTACATTTATATATATATATATTATATATATATATATATATATATTATATAATGTGTGTGCCTGTGTGCGCGTGTGTGTTTATAAGTAAGTTATATATTTTCATATGTATCTATATATGTAATTATTTAAAAGTATATTATATGTACTCTACACACATATACAAAATGTGTGTATTTATTTACGTATCAAAATATGACAGGAAAAAAAAACTTGATTGAAGATGCTAGTGGGCCTACTTTCCTCTTATTGTCCCAATCAGCCTCTCAATGAAGTTCGAGTGTCGATACCAAGACCTACAGATACATGGTATTTGTACTGAAATTGTATTCCCTATCACGATCCTGTCATCTATCACGTCACCATCTTAACCTCTGCGTCACATTCCTATTTCACGCTCTTGCACAAGATATTTCTCATTTAAATTTGAGTGACATTGATATGTGTGTTATCGTGAAAACTAGAATAAAGAGGTACGTGTTAAAAACTTGGCAGTACTATCAATTAGTTATTGTGAGGGAGATTAATTGATAATAGGTACAAACCTTTGATTCCATTAGAATGTGTGGCCTGATTGGTAACGTCTCTGCCTGGTGTTTGAAAGTCGGGGGTTCGAGTCCCGCTCAGACTCGTTAGTGCCATAAGTGTCTGCAACATTACCATCCTTGTGAGCTATGGTTGTGGGGGGGGGGGGGGGGAAGCCTATAGGTCTATCTATTGAGTCATCAGCAGCCACTGCCTGGCCCTCCCTGGTCCTAGCTTGGGTGGAGAGGAGGCTTGGGCGCTGATCATATGATATATGGCCAGTCTCTAGGGCATTGTCCTGATTGCTAGGGCAATGTCACTGCCCCTTGCCTCTGCCATTCATGAGCGACTTTTAAACCTTAAACCTTTAAAACAGTTGAAATAAATTTGTCTTCATAGCCAAATCAGTAGGTCGACTGGTTAGGTTCGTATCAACTCGGAGGCATTGGTTCGATTCCTGGCTAGGGTAGATGCGCTTAGATAATCTCGTTTGTAATATTAAGTAGAGTTCATTCAATATTTATAATTATAGTGACTTAATTTGTGAAAGTACGAAAGTTACTTGGGTTAGGGGCAAAACCTATACGTATGTCTGTGTTTGTTATTATAGCCTACAGTATATGCGCAGTTTTTTCCAAGGAAATGTGGTACCTTTCGCTGAATTTACTTGTTTATTTATAGGATTCCATAGATCTCCCCTATGTAATAAAGATCAAGTGTCTGGCAATATATATATATATATATATACAGTATGTATATATATATATATATATATACAGTATATATATATATATATATATATATTTATATTTTTATTCATTCCTCTGTCTCCTCAGCCCTCGGGTAGGGGGGTGGGGAGAGAAGTAGCCATACCCTAGTGATAAGGGCTGTAGTTAGGAAAAGGGAAGGGGGCTGGAGGGGTGTGTGCGGATATCTGTCTACATATTTAGCCATAATTTCTAACGGATCGCTTACAATTAGTGCATATATATATATATATATATATGCTGTATATGAGCATTTCGAAGGCATGGTCTGTCCAACCAGTTATTATACAACGGTTTATGCCTTAAGAGGTTTTGTTTTTCCCTCGGGGATATCCCCTTGGAAGTGCGATGACGTCAGACTTGTAAACACCAAGTCCCTTTGCCCTCGGGCGACGTTATGATGACTAATCAAGATCTTCTTCTTCTTCTTCTTCTTCTTCTTCTTCTTCTTCAGTGGTGACGTTCATGCAGCCTAATGTCATTTCCGCTGTCGTTCGTGCCTTTGTTTCTTTAATGATAACGAGTTTGCTAATCAACTCCTGTAACGTTTTTACTCTCTCTCTCTCTCTCTCTCTCTCTCTCTCTCTCTCTCTCTCTCTCAATATCTTTCATATTAAAATATTACCGTAGTTGATATGAGCGCGAAACTGTTCGATTTTGCCTTGATAAGAGTTTTTCCTTTTATTTTGTTCTGACTACTTAAGTTGATATTTTGTATGTTTATAACTCACTCACCCGTATATATATATATATATATATAGATAGATAGATAGATAGATAGATAAGTATGCAAATATATTTATCATATATTATCATTACTAGATTATGCGCATACGCGCACACACACACACACACATATATATATATTTATATATATATATACTGTATACATTATATATATATATATATATATATACAGTATACATAAATAATACGGTCATTTTGTTGCTCATATCCCTATTAACGTTTCTAATGTGCTCTTCTAAGCCAGGATTAATCCTGTTCTAAGCTGCCCACTCTTCTATCGAAAGCTTGTCGGTTCGTTATATTTCTAGAAAATGTAGATATTTTGACTTTACTTATATTTCTTCATGGAGTGTTATCCTGCTAACATATGTACTCTACATACAACAACAACAACAACCACAAATGCTGGCAAAGGCCTCAATTCATATCTAGTATTTGGCCAGTTTTCATCACCACGCTGGCCAGGGCGGATTGGTGGTAGTGGGAGATTTTCGTCTTATAGCTCACAGTAAACCAATCTAGTATGGGTGCCCCTTACTAGTGTATCTTTTCTGATCATGGGAATGCACAACCCCTTTCGCCACGTTAAGGTATCCCAACTCAGAAAGGAATTCTACGTGGAATTATGTAACCGAGTACGGGTATGTCTTGTATAAAGTGCATGCTTATGTCCTATGTACTTAAGCTTAATGTCTGAAGGCTTGGATGTGTTTGAAACCTTTTGAATCACTTATTCTTATTTTCTCAAGTATTGACGGTTCCCAAGCGGATACATTGGCGATATGTTAGTCCTTTTTTGTAAGCCTAGGAGACACGTGTGAATGTGTACACTTGACTTACTGCACATTAAGCCTTGGCCTGGTTTTCTCATTGTCTTTTGTTGAAAGAAAAATATGCCTGAACGTTCTCTATTTTTAGAAGGTAAAGTATGCCTTAAAAATATTTTCCTTATGAATAAAAAGAATGTATTTCAAAATTTTCTTTCTTTCAAAGGGTTAAAACGTCCATGAGGTTTATTATTTTTAGTGTTAAAAGGTCTCTATAGATATTACTTCATTAGGCTATATGAAAGGCAAAATGGAACTGTCAGGTGTAGTGCTGTTTATATTTCACGGCCATTCAATCCAGGATGCCAAGGAGATCGACTGGATTCTCCAGCTATGATTCATTCACCCGAAGTTCTTTCAGGGGAGATGGTTGGTCCGGGTGAAGAATATTTATTAATTGTTAATTTTTATATTCATTAATCGTTAATTTTTAAGGTACTAGAATCATAGCAATAACTGATTTGAACATGGTGATAAAATTTTTAGTTTCTAATGAATGAGCGGGAACTTTAATGCATGGGAAAAAGTGAATAGCGAAATGTGTTTCAAGATAAGAAAATGTGTTTTACCACTTTTTAAATAATTGTAGACGTTTACAAAAACCTGGAAAATTTAATATGTTCAATTGAACCCTGAATAACACCTTAGAGATTACTTTAAGATCTATATTCCCTAAAGCCTTGTGCCAGGGCTGGAGATGCCCCTGTCGTTGAAAGGGGAATTGACATGGGGTTGAAGGTGGGGTTGGGGGGAGGGGGATCAGAGCCCCCCCCCAACCCCCCAACCCCCCACCCGTTTGAGTCCCTCTCACCGTCTTCCTCAACACCACCATCATCTTGTCATAACCAAGTACGGCGTCAAAGCCCCTTTCTCAAGTTCTTAAAATATCAGCCTTGACCTTGTAAGTGTTTATCTCTCTCTCTCTCTCTCTCTCTCTCTCTCTCTCTCTCTCTCTTAAAAGCTTCTGCACAGTTCGATGAAGACAATTCTGGCTCATGTTGGATAACCGTTGACTGTCAGGGCTTAGAAGTAGGTTCTATTTGTATTTCACTTTTCTGTTTCAACTTTTGAGAATGTATTTTCCAGTACCAGTACGTATCTTAGTTCACTTTAGTATAACATTGTGGTCATTTTGCGTTTGAGGTTATTTTAGGCGACAAGGGAGGAGTGGCTTAAATAGTGAATTTAATTGTTCAGTTTGCTACTTTTATTAAGTATACAAACTATTATTATTATTATTATTATTATTATTATTATTATTATTATTATCATTATAATTATTATTGATATTATTACTATCATTATTATTATTATTGATATTATTATTATTATTATTATTATTATTTTCATTATCAAGACCATCCATTCTTATAGAAAAATCATTGATAATAATCATTACTAACTGCAATGTCAGGGAAATTTGCAGAATGTTATCTAACGTGTAGGTTTACAATTGTGCACATCACCCAACTATTACCACTGCGCATGAGACTCAATTTCTTATTTTAAGCAACGCAGAAATTGACTTGATCTAATCCGAGAGAGCTAAAAACGGCTATGCTCTTGGCACCACCAAAGCTTTGTTTACAAACTCCTTCCTCCTGAAAATCTGTCGCTTGTCCTTTTGAGGATTTGATGAAAAGGGAGGCTAAAGTACGTTACGATGAATGTCTCCGTTGTATAGCTCTGTACCCCTTTCACCCCCAAAGGACGTACCGGTACGTTCTTGCAAAACACTGTTATTTACTTGTTTTTGCATATTTTTGATAATTTTATGAGAAACTTCAGTCATTTTCCAAAAGAATGAGACCATGCTGACCTCTCTATGACAAAAATTAAGGCTGTTAGAGCAATTTCAAAAAAATATATAGCAAAATGTGCTCGAAATTTAACCTTACCTAGGGTTAAAAGGGCTACGTCATGTACAGAATCAATTTTATGTTAATTAGAAGTTTTAATCCAGCTGTGATCAAGTTGTGAAATGATCTTCCTAATCGGGTAGTTGAATCAGTAGAACTTCAAAAGTTCAAAGTTGCAGCAAATGTTTTTATGTTGAATAGGCTGGCATAAGTCTTTTTATAGTTTATATATGACATATCTGTTTTGACGTTGTTACTGTTTTTAGAATGATATATTGTTAATTTGTTCTCATCATTTATGTATTTCCTTATTTCCTTTCCTCACTGGGCTATTTTTCCCTATTGGAGCCCTTTGGGCTTATAGCATCTTGCTTTTCCAGCTAGGGTTGTAGCTTGGCTAGTAATAATAATAATAATAATAATAATTGCATTGTAATCCTTTACGGGATATTTGTGGCTTCTTCTTCACAGGAGATTAATCCTAACGTACATATAGCCCATCTCCGTGACTTTATTTTCCCTGTTGGAGCCCATGGGATTATATCATTCTGCTTTTCCAACTAGGGTTGTAGCTTAGCAAGTATTAAAAATAATAATCCTGCCTTTTTGAGTCTTAAGAATCTCTGCCCGCGGTAGTCTTCATTTCTTCAGAAATCAATCGTATCACCCACCTTTTTGCTTTGTTTTTCTATTGTATTATTTTTTTATTCGTTTTTTGCCTGTGCTAAGAACGGTCATTGGGTTACCAATTGCATGTTGTATTGTGCACATTATGTTCATTGCCCTAGGGAATCTTCGTATTCACCGTAGTAAATTAATTCCGTTTTTACTGTTTATGTTTTGCAATATTATAGATGATTGCATCCTTTCCAATATGAGACTGACCTCTTCGCAAACATTTAGATAATGGTAGATATTTTAAGCTTTTCCCTTACTAAAAACACATAAACATTAATGAGTGCAGCTTTAAACTATGAGGTATTTATTGTATCTTCTCCAGCATTAAAACGACCCTCCCTACACGTTCAAATCTTACCATAGACTGTAGCATCGTATTGTTTAGATCGTGTTCTATAAAAAAAAAGTAAACTTACAAGACTTCAGGTTATGAAATACGCTTTTGATGTTTTTAAAAACCCAGATACCCATGTTAGATTTTCTCTATTCCAATTACTGTAGAGTTGTAAAAAAAATATATGCACAATTTCAAGGCATATTCACTGGTATATTATTTTGATATTTTTCAGCCTTAAGAAAACTATTTGTATGTTTAACTTTCAATGTTCATCAGGCCTGCTATCTACAAATCATAAATAGTCAAAAGTAGAAAAACTACGTTAGTATCTAGCTTGCTACTACTGCCAGCCAGTGGTTCCTCTCGCGTTTGGCCTGCCAATGCCGATCTCACCCATAGTTGGCAGCGTTTCAGTTTTACTATTCTTAGTAGTGGCAATATAGGAAAGCCTAGGTTAGGATTTCACCTGTGACTTCGAGCTAAGTTAACAGGTGTGCATGCACTGCCCTTCTCCCTCCAGTACATTCATTGTAAAGTCCTACGTACTCAGCAATTGATTGTGGGTTTTAGGGAATGAGGGTGAAATAGGGGGGTGGGGTCATTGTGGAGCACTGGCGGGGAGAGAGGGGAATATGGTTTTCAGTTCCGGGAAGTGGCGGAGGGTGGAAGGTAGGGTAAACCACACTGCTCGGATACTAAGTTGTGACAGAAGCGTAGTAAATCTTAATGGTTGCAGAGACAGGTTGTGATGTCACAGCGGCGTCATTTGAAGTGGTCGCAGCTACATTAATTGTAATGGTTGGATCCACGTCAGTTATAAGATGGAAATGGCATCCATCTATTGTAATGGAAGCAACAGCAGTTGCAATGGGCGCCGTGATATCAATTTTAGTGGTTTCAGTAATATGAGTTCTAATGAATGTAGTAATATCAGTTGTAATGATAACAATAGTATCAGTTGTAATGCCTGCAACATTATCAGATGTAATGGTCGCAACAATATCAGTTGTATTGGTCGCAAAGAGATTAATTCACTAAGCATTTCTAACCTAAGAATTGTTCATTTTTAGGCCCTTAGAGAGTTACGGCGTCTTTTGACTGGCCAGACATTACTTCATTTGATCCTCCTCTCTGGTTACGGTTAATTTTCCTTTTGCCTACACTCACAACACCGAATAAGCTGGCCTATTCTTTACATATTCTCCTCTGTCCTCATACACTTGACACCACTGAGATTACTAAACAAATCTTCACCCAAGGGGTTAACTACTGCACTGTAAGCTAATTGCTCAGTGACTACTTTCTTCTTGGTAAGGGTAGAAGAGACTTCAGCTATGGTAACCAGCTCTTCTAGGAGAAGGACACTCCAAAATCAAACCATTGTTTTCTAGTCTTGGGTAGTGCCATAGCCTCTGTACCATGGTCTTCCACTGTCTTGGGTTAGGGTTCTCTTGCTTGAGGGTACACTCGGGCACGCTATTCTATATTATTTCTCTTCCTCTTGTTTTGTTAAAGATTATATAGTTTATATTGGAGATATTTATTTTAATGTTGTTACTCTTCTTGAAATATTTATTTTTCCTTGTTTCCTTTCCTCACTGGGCTATTTTCCCTGTTGGAGCCCCTGGGGTAATAGCTTCCTGCTTTTCCAACTAGGGTTGTAGCTTAGCAAGTAATAATAATAATAATAATAATCGTAGGAGATGATGATTATCGTGAAAACTTTAAATGAACATATTACCTAATGCAAATAACTTATGATAGTAGCTTAGCAAGAAATCCAAGAAAGTGTGTAATAGATAAGGCTTGACCTAATAGAATTCAGAAAAACAGAGTAGGCTTTCACAATAGAAAAGATTATCAAACTTTTTTACTAATAAGCCCAAAACGAAAAAAAGGGACAAATTATGATGATTGAGTGCTTCTTGTGCTGGTTAAGCCTATATATTATAGACACATTCTCCAGAGTAGCCTTATCATTGTTGGGAGATCGATTGAGTGAAGTTATAATGAACACGCACACATTATATATATATATATATATATATATAAATATATATACATGTATATATATATATATATATGTGTGTGTGTGTGTGTGTGTTTGTGTTTGTGTTTCATTGTCTACATAACTGGTAGTTATGAAAATAACAGATAGTAACATTTCATATAAATCAGAAGCTATAAAAAACTGATCTCTTTCTCTCTCTCTCTCTCTCTCTCTCTCTCTCTCTCTCTCTCTCTAAGAGCGTATGCATAGGCTGCAGGCAGTACAGTTTTAAGGTAGGGGCTTGTTTTATGTTTAAAAATGTCTGGAATATGTGATATCATTTCATCCACCTTTTATTATATCGTAGCAAGTTGTCAGGTACAGATGTACTCCAAATTCATTCTCTCTCTCTCTCTCTCTCTCTCTCTCTCTCTCTCTCTCTCTCTCTCTATATATATATATATATATATATAGATATTGAAGCCTAAACCTCCTATCTATTAAGATTAGCGAATACATCATGTCATAAATTGTAAAATAATTGAGAGAGAGAGAGAGAGAGAGAGAGAGAGAGAGAGAGAGAGAGAGAGAGTAGTTCCCCACATATCAATTAGATGAAAAAAAACTTGTTTGGGTGTCCTAATTAATGTATATGCATATAGTTAGATATGTCGGCTTCGATGACCTTAGGTATTGTATCGCCACTCACTCGAAACTATTTTTCCAGTCGATTATTCTTTTGATGTTTTCCTGTTACTCGTTTTTTTTTTATAGATTTAATATTCGATGATATTTCCTTAAGTCAATGATTAAGAGCGGCCTTAGTACGGCTATCGTCTGGTTATTATTATTATTATTATTATTATTATTATTATTACTACTACTTGCTAAGCTACAACCCTAGTTGGAAAAGCAGGATGCTATAAGCCCAGGGGCTCCAGCTGGGAAAATAGCTCAGTGAGGAAAGGAAATAAAGAAAAATAAAATATTTCAAGAAGAGCAACAAGGTTAAATTAAATATCTCTTATATAAACTATAAAAATTTAAAAAAAAACAGGAGGAAGAGAAATAAGACATAATAGTGTGCCCGGGTGTACCCTCAAGCAAGCGAACTCTAACCCAAGATAGTGGAAGACCATGGTACAGAGGCTACGGTACTACCCAAGATTAGAGAACAATGGTTTGATTTTGGAGTGTCCTTCTAGAGGATGAAATAGTTTGAATTGTAGCATCAAAAACAATGATGATATTAATAATTCCGCGAAGAAACTTGTGTATCATAAGGTCCTTTAAGCAACAGCAATGAAAATAAAAGGAATAATTCTGTTAGATAACTTAAATTACGCTCGAACGGTCAAGTTAAAAAAAAAAAAATTCATCGAAATGTCGGAAACGATGTTTGAATTTCAGCTCAATTTCCGAGTAACGACTTCACGTGGATGTGTGCGTGTGTTGGTGCACCGCTTGTTAAAACCAACGGTCATTTGAAGTCAATTCGAATCCTGGCTCAAGGATTTGAACGTATTTAGATTTTAGCAATATAATTTTCCCAATGGAAATGACGTAATATTTTTTTTTTCTTGCTTTCGTAATCCTCGTTAGATATTGTGACATTCTTTGAAGCTGCTTTAGATTATTGCTTCCTTTGTTTTTTTTGTTGTTTTTGATCTTTGCTTCTTTGTTGTTTGTAAGCGTTGTCGTTTCTTTGACTAATGTCGCTAATTAGGCTATCAATGCTTTTATTCTTTTGAAAATTCTATACATCAGTAACTTTCTGCATATGACTACATTTTTTTTTTTTTTACAACGAAAATGACTAGTGCTTCGTTTGTTTCAACTATCATTCCATTGCTCACGTTGGTTTTGAAACAAATGTTCTGTGTTATGTCTCCACGCAAAGTAATAAAAGTATGACGTTATGTGTAAATCTCTTCTTATCTATACAATGTTGACCTGTTTAGCAAATAACATTGAACGTTTTATAAAAGGTATACACTAATCCAAAGTCCTTATGTTTTATAAATTATTTCATAGACATGACTAGCTTTAATTATTTTACCTTTTTTTTTATGAATAGATTGATTTCCACCGTTAACAACGAACCCATAAATAGCTCCTTTTTGTTCCACCCTTTTTATGAGTAAATAATTGGAACTTACTATCAAAATTTTACTGTTTGGAGTAGAATAATACAATCTGTGCCATAGACAAATAAACAACAAAAAATTCTAGAAAGTTGGAGGAATATTGTGCAATTTAGCATAATTGTATTAAGAAAGAATCAACGAAAAGATCTTAGAGAGTTTGAGGAACAAGTTAATAATGTAGTTAATTGTATTAAGAATGATCCAACGAAAAGATCACCGAAAATATGTGGGATAGCATAATGTCTTTAGCCATGGTAAGCAGCTCTTCTAGGAGCAGAACATTCCAAAATCAAACCAATATTCTCTGTACCATGGTCTTTCACTGTCTTGGGTTAGAGTTCTCTTGCTTGGGGCGTGCACTCGGGCACACTGTTCTATCTCATTTCTCTTCCTCTTGTTTTGTTAAACTTTTTATAGTTTATATAGTAAATATTCATTTTAATGTTGTTACTATTTTAAAAATATTTTATTTTTCCGTTTCATTTTCTCACTAGGCAATTTTCCCTGTTGAGGCCCCTGCTTTTCCAACTAGGCTTGTAGCTTAGCAAGTAATAATGATAGTAATAATAATAATAATAGTAGTAATAATGATAATGATTTAATTAAGAAAGAATCAATTTTAGGTAATTTTATTAGGAAAGATTCATCGTAAAATGTCTCAGAGTGTCAGAGGAATGAATCAACATTGTAGCTAATTGTATTGGTAAAGAACAACGAAAATATCCCAAAAATTCAGTGGCTCAAGTTGACATTGTAGCTAATTGTATTAAGAGAGGATCGACGAAGAGATTCCTGCTTATGGACCCTGAAAGTGACTAGGATAAGCGACAACTTCAGCCAATTGCATTCGCTGTATTTTGAAGACTCGCACAAGAGCCGATGAAGTTGAAGACTGAAGTTGTCACTGGCGTACCCGATACCCTTTCTCCCTCTGCATCTGTAAGTCAAGTGTTTATACAAGGAAAAGCTCTTGCGAATAGGATGTTCCTTTCAAGGTACATCTGAGAAACATAGGCTATATTTGAGAGAGAGAGAGAGAGAGAGAGAGAGAGAGAGAGAGAGAGAGAGAGAGAGTCCCTTAAAAAGGAAAGAAACAAAAAGGTAAACATATTTAAAGCTTCTCCAAGAGGCCGTGGGTTGTTATGATCGGCCTGAGAGATGGAGTAGATGGATTTAACCAAGACAGGCGGTTGAACATAACACTGGACTGGGGGTTTAAAAATTTAAAAATCCACCCACTCAGTTTGTAGTGTACGTGACGTGTATGCGGTTGCAAGAGGATGGTGATGGTAATACACACACACACACACAAACATATATATATATATATATATGTGTGTGTGTGTGTGTATGCATGTATATACATGAACATATATTACCCTATATGATAAGGAGCAAGTCTCTCTCTCTCTCTCTCTCTCTCTCTCTCTCTATATATATATATATATATATAATCCGTTTTCCTTTGAGATGGTTGTTTCAATTCTATGAAAATCTTTTGTTAGGAGGCGGGACACCTCCCTGCATTTCTTGATTATAACCTAAGAATTGTTACTGATTGCTGGGTATTTAATTCATCCTTATGTCATCAGGGACACTTTAGGTTATAACGCAGAGGTCCCAGATCTTCTGCCATAGTAGGATTTCTACCCCTTAGGGTACATGCCTTATGAAGCAAGTGTCAAAACCAATGTTATTCAAGCCTTGTAATGGACGATTCAAGTGTCATTCTTTCACTTTATGATCGGTAGTGATTATACCCTCTCTCTCTCTCTCTCTCTCTCTCTCTCTCTCTTCTTTATTTATAAATATTAAGTGTCATTCTTTCACTTTATGATTGGTAGTGATTATGATTCTCTCTCTCTCTCTCTCTCTCTCTCTCTCTTCTTTATTTATAAATATTAAGTGTCATTCTTTCACTTTATGATTGGTAGTGATTATAACTCTCTCTCTCTCTCTCTCTCTCTCTCTCTCTTCTTTATTTATAAATATTAAGTGTCATTCTTTCACTTTATGATTGGTAGTGATTATACTCTCTCTCTCTCTCTCTCTCTCTCTCTCTCTCTCTCTCTTCTTTATTTATAAATATTAAGTGTCATTCTTTCACTTTATGATTGGTAGTGATTATACTCTCTCTCTCTCTCTCTCTCTCTCTCTCTCTCTCACACACTTCTTTATGTATAAATATCAGGAAATTGAATTATCTGCCTTGTCTGAAATGGGGAAAGTTATCTCGTTTTATGAATTCGCTTTCCAAGGCAGTCGAATGTCCTCTTGCGTACTTTCTGCTCTTTTTTGTTTTTTAGTTAGTAAGGTTCTTCCAACAAATTTCGCCCTTTTTAAGGTAAATGGCGTTTACAAAATTAGTGTAGCTTAATAATTATTGATGAAATGTATTAAGCTAAATGTGGCAATGTGGCATACATATTGTTTTATTTTGTTTTAATGTATATAGGCTAGGCCTCATTGCATCCCTTTCTTTTCTTTATTTATCGTTTATTTCGAAATACATATTTACAATAATTACAATTTATTATATATACATACATCATAATATATTTACATGAATGTTTTTATAATGAGCATATACCGTATTTACAATTGCAATTTCTACTATTCATCTAAATGTTTCTAAATAAAAACATATCGACTTGTGAATACTTTTATTTTTTTTTTCTAACCGAAGTTTTAAAAGAGTAGGGATACCATAACGTAGCGAAAGGTTCTGTGTATCGCCACGATCAGCAAAGCTGTCCTTGTCAGGGCCACCCACGCTAGGTTTGTTTGATGTTACTGATTAGACATAAGTCTCCCACCACTACCAATCCGCACTGGCTAACGTGATAATGAAAACATTTTGACCAGACCCCAGACATGACTAAAGACATGTCTGAGGGCTTTGTCCTGCAATGGACCAAAAATTGCTGCATTTGTTGCTATTGTAGTTGTTCAGACATGACAATGGACATGTCTGAGGCCTTTGTCCCGCAATGGACTAAAATAGCTGCATTTGTTGTTGTTGTTCAGACATGTCTAAGGACATGTCTGAGGCCTTTGTCCTGCAATGGACCAAAAATGGCTGCATTAGTTGTTGTTGTTCAGGCATGACTAATGATATGTCTGAGGCCTTTGTCCTGCAATGGACTAAAATGGCTGCATTTGTTGTTGTTGTTCAGACATGACTAAAGACATGTCAGAGGCCTTTGTACTGCAATGGACTATAATGGTTGCATTTTCTGTTGTAGTTTTTGTTATATGTCCATATATTTAGGGTCTTGTTGGGACGAGATAATTCTTTTTAAAAATTCCTCTGTCGGGCCGATAGCGTGTTAGGCCTATCGTGCTCCATCTGCGCTGGCCTTGCTGTTGGCAAGAAGGTTGAATCTTGCCTGTTGGCTGGCTTATAATCAACTTCATTTAAGCCTAAATCTTAATAACTTTATCTTACGGCTATTGTATCCAGTGCGCCGTTGTCTTTTATGTTGAATAAAAGTCGGAGTATTTTTTTTTTTTTTTTTTTTTTTTTTTTTGTAAACATTAAGCCATTTCCCCCAACAGGGTTGGCATTCGTCACTACTGTTGAATTGGGTTTACTCGCCCATCCCAACTGGAATATGTCGAAAACGTTTTTATCACTCATTTAGTGAATCGACGCATGTGAAAGCCTCTGGATATATATATATATATATATATATATTATATCCTTCCCGAGTTGGGATACCTTATGAAAGGGTTTGTGTATCGCCATGATCAACAAAGCTGTACTAGTCATGGCCACCCATACTAGTTTTGTTTGCTGTGAACCATCAGTCAAAAGTCTCCCACCATCACCAATCCGCAGTGGCAAGCGTGGTGATGAAAATTAGCCAAACTCCAGACGTGAATAAAGATATGTCTGAGGCCTTTGCCCTGCAGTGGAGTAGAAACGGGTGCATTAGTTGTTATTGTATTTATATATATAAATATATATATATATATATTATATATATATATATATATATTGTATTTATTTAGTTTTAGGCTTAGGCTTATATAGCAAGATCTTGTATTGATTTTTGGATCTCCATTTCACGCTGCGTAACCCAACCCATATTGCCTTGTAATCAACGCCATCGTCGTGTTATCTTCCACAAATACTGTCCTCATTGTGTTTTCTGCACATGATAGGAATCCGCAGTGCTATCAGTTCTAATGTGGTGTCTGTGACGAACTTGCTGCTTTTGCTGTGTTTATTGTCTCTTGTTATCTGAAACGCTGAAATCGTGTGGCTTGTTTTATTCGTCATTAGCGGAAAATGTTTGACTTTCTGACCTTGAATAAAAATGTGTCCCCTTTTATTAGACTTAAATTAAATAGCTTGTTTTTCTAGTCTTGGGAATTGCCATAGCCTCTGTACCATGGTCTTCCACTGTCTTTAGTTAGAGTTCTCTTGCTTGAGGGTACACTCGGGCACACTATTCTATCTTATTTCTCTTCCTCTTGTTTTGTTGAAGTTTATAACGTTTATGTAGGAGAAATTTATTTTAATGTAACTGTTCTTAAAATATTTTATTTTTCCTTGTTTCCTTTCCTCACTGGGCAATTTTCCCTGTTGTTGTCCCTGGCCTTTTCCTGCTTTTCCAACTAGGGTTGTAGATTTGCAAGTAATAATAATAATAAAAATAATAATAATTGATAGTGATTAATGATGTGTAAGTTGTTATCTAACAATGACTTAAAATTTGTAATTTGTTTCTGAGTGACTGAAATGTTTAGCTTATCCCAGTGACTGACTGAAGTTGCGTTAACTTAGCCGATATTGACTGAAAGTGCGCATGTAACGTGTTAATGACTGTTAAAATAGGTGTGTAACTTTATTTTGACTGATTTGTAACTTGTTATCCAACAAAACCTTTTTTTGTTACTAACCTAAGTTATGTAAGTGGTACATGCATGTAAATATGTTTTTCAATGGCGTGTGGAAATACTTTTTATTTTTGCCCACTCCTGCTTGTGTGTGACAAGGTACTTGTAAAAATATGCAGCAGATGCTATCACGTGGTGGTCTGTTACCTTGTGGAGACGTTTCATGAAATGTTTTCTTGTTGCAGACACTTCAACGTGTTATTTCTCAAGGATATGGCAATATAATTGGTAATATTAATATGTGTTGACTTATATTGCATATTAAGAAGATAATGATATAAATGATATTCATCTATGTTTTTCTTGTTTCTTTTCGAATAATGTTTTGCTACTCATATTGTTAGTAGAGTTCTTCATTTTCACCAGTGTGATGATTTAACCTCTGAACGTTATGGCTAATTATATTTAAGAGGAAATATGTCTAATTTTAAATGAAATTAAACAAAATCTAGCTGTTTCAAGCCAATAGTAGATTACATTTAAATGTTTGGTGCCATGCATTGGCAGAATGACCATTAGTGTTGTAATGCCAGTATGTTAAAACATGCCTGGATGTATTACATTTTTCCCATGACCTCAGATAGTGTAATACCCGTCACATATTGCAAGTCCGTAAAGGTAACTTGTTAGCAGGATTCTTTATTTCACCGACTGTCTACCTCTACGGACCTTGAGTCTACCTGTAAGCGTTCCGTCTGTCTATCCGTCCGTCCTCGAGTCGTCCGTCAGTCGTTGGACGTTGGTAGTGGTGTTGGTCTTGAAGACGGCGAGGATGACCACATTCCCAGACATGCTGGCGCCCGGTGACGTCACACACCTGCCCCGCCCACCGGGCTGCCTGAAGTACGATTTTTTGGGATGGCCTCAAATCCTTCCCTTAAAACTCCTTGGCTCTCTCTCTTATGTGCCCTCCACCTGGTGTGTATGCAAGAGTGCATTGCTGAATTTACTTTGCACCGGCCAGAAAGGTAATGTTTGAGAGAGAGAGAGAGAGAGAGAGAGAGAGAGAGATTTCTTGGCTTGTGGCTCAGTCATCCATTATCCGCCTGGGTCAGTGTTGAGGTTTGAATGCTCTCTCTCTCTCTCTCTCTCTCTCTCTCTCTCTCATTGCAGTGTTTCTTATCTAAGTCTTCCCGGAATTGAATGACATCGTCATGTGTTAACATTTAAGAGCTGTTAGGCTTCGTTTCATACATTTAAAAGACATGAGTATTTTTTAGCCAGTCTCTCTCTCTCTCTCTCTCTCTCTCTCTCTCTCGTAAGTATATATATATATATTATATATATTTATATATATATATATATATATACATATATATATATATATACGGTACATATATATATATATATATACAGTACATATATATATATATATATATATACATGTATATACATATATATATATACATGTATATACATATATATATATACATGTATATATATATATATGTATATACATATATATATATGTATATACATATATATATATGTATATATATATATATATATATACATGTATATATATACATATATATATATGTATATATATGTATATATATATATATATATATGTATATACATATATATATATGTATATATATATATATATACATGTATATATATACATATATATATATGTATATATATGTATATATATATATATATATATATGTTAAGCCGCAGTCGTACGGATGTAAAATATATTACGTCATTCTATGACTATTACGGTATAATGATGTGATAACGTATGGCCCCACCATACCTTATGCATTTAAGAATGAAGGTTTCCTATGTATTATTTATAGATGAAATTTATGGGATATTGTTTTTGCTTTTCATTCTTATTACATTACTACAAATTTTGAAATTTTTTTTTTACTTTTTTATTATTAACTACAAATTTAAAAGTAAAGAATGAAAAGAAATGAAAAGCAAAATTTTCGATGTTTGGCAATCTGTTCATTAGTTATATGTACTAGCAATATGTGCTTATGTACGTACAAACTCACATGCGTTTAAGAACGATTGTAGCAATTGATACATTTTAGCAAAGAGTAAAAAAAAGATTAAGTAATTATAAAGTCTTCATGTTTGGAGTAAAGATAGACAGAAATTGCCCTTAGTAATTATACCTGGTAATGGCCGTTAGTTACTGTAGGCCTAGGGCCAAAGATTTCGTTTGAAGGGAAGGGAAGGGACCTTAATACATCTCCTTGGGATGTACCGGTATTGCTGTTTCCGGCGAAAGAGGGTTTTCTATATATTACATAATTTGATCGCTTATACAGTGTCTTACATTTAAGGTTATTTATATTTCTTCGATGGTTAATGTCATTTTCAGAAATCAGAAAAACGCGCTCTCTCTCTCTCTCTCTCTCTCTCTCTCTCTCTATATATATATATATATATATGTATATATATATAATATGTATATATAATATATGTATATATATAATATAATATAATATATAATCATCATCAGCCGTTGATAGTCCACTGGAGGACAAAGGCCTCAGACATGAAAAATCGTTCATGTATTCCTAAAATCGATCCTATTTTTTTCTCTCTCATTCCTAAGAATCTAAAAGTTTTCATTTTTATATTTCTAAATTTAATTTGAGCGTATCTAAAAATTTTCACCACCGTAGCCTTTATATTTAAATGTAATTCCATCGGTCAGCCAGTGTAGTCCTGAGGATGAATTAAAGGCCATTCGAAACACGTGTTGACAATAAATAATTAATGGTGAAACGTAAATGTGGGTTTCCTGTTATATTGAAAACCATCTCGAGCTAAAGTTTGTCTGGAGAGATGCTGTCTTCGATTTTTGGACACCGGTAATAGATATTATCTATTTATTTTAAGAGTAAAGTAACATGCCCAAGTAGACCTACTTTATATACATACACACATATATGTATATATATTTTATATGTATGTATTATATAATATATTATATATATATATATATATATATATAGTGTGTGTGTGTAATGCATTCCGAAATTCTAATTTAGCTTTTTTTCCACTAAATATTTTATTTATTTATACCTTATGCTCCTAGACTTTCTGTATGTAGTGTACATATTCTCTGAGCGTTTGAAAGTTAAAAAGAAGACAGAATTATGATTTGAAAAGTGTTGGCAGGTACCGAAGTTGGTGATGTCTGTGCCTGCAGGGAGGAGAGATTGCGGATGTTGCTTGCAAGTGTTTGTGAGTGCGTATGTGTGTGCGCGCACCTGCGCGTCTTATCTTCTGTATCCATGGTCATGTATTCGTGTTTGCGTATGTGTTATATGTGGGGATAACTTAACGCGGTGAAAGGGTTTGTGTATCGACATGATCAGCAAAGCTGTACTAGTCAGGGCTACCCATACTAGGTTGGTTTGCCTTGAGCCATCAGACTAAAGTCTCCCACTGCAGTGGCCAGTGGTGATGAAAATTGCCCAAACCTAGAAAGGAACAAAGACATGTCTGAACACTAATTTCTGTTGTGGACTAGAAATGGCTGCATTTGTTGTTGTTGTTGTTGTTGTTATTGTATGCAACAAGGATGCTTTCGTCAAAAGATTAAGTTCCTTTGCCCATTACATGAAACGTAGGATTCCAAGCGGACATATGCAAGTTTATTTGTGTATATTTTTGCATATGGTCACATTCTCTCTTCAATAGATTCTATTTATCTATTTTCCATTAATGGATATAAATCAATTTACGAATTCAAGTCTGAGAATTATTTATAAATCAAGCATTGATTACGTGATTGCTTTTATCAAATGTAAATATATTTCTTTTATTGCTTCAAAGCCACGTAATTAAACACGAATATCGTATTTCCGGCGTCGATGACCTTAGTCGTTGAGACGCCAGTTGTTTAGATAACACGTTAATAAAAAGAAATATATTTTTTCATATGGCAGGTGCTCTTGTGGAAGGCTTTTTCTTATTGTATTTCGTATCTAATTTGTATTTTTTATTATAATTTTGATGTAGGGCCTAAATTACCTCCTGTTTTTATTTTTGTTTTTTTTTTATCTGAAAATGTTACACAAGCTGTTTTGAACGTTCTATTGTAATGCTACCGCCAACGCTTTAGGAGTTCCAGGCATAATTGCTTGACCTCTTCTGTCATTTCCTGATCCGCCATGACCTTTGATTGTATTTTGAAATACCTTACTGTCGTAATCAGAACTATCATAAGCCAGAGGCGAATGGACGGACAACAAAAACCTTCACAAATAATGTTTATATAACAACTTTCCGTGTTTTTATACACTTTACATATACCTTTATTTTTTATTAATTTCATGCTTTGCTTATAGTTTTTTAAGGCGCTTGTCCTTGATATTTTAAAACATTTATTATTGATCTTATATATATATATATATATGTATATATTTATGTATATATATAATATGAATGTATATATATATATATATTTATATATATATTTATATATATATATATATATATACGATCAATAGTTTTGAAAGGTGACTAATCCTTAAAAAACTCAGAAATATTTATAGTGAATTTCGTATTCTTCCCCCTCCCCCCAAAAAATATATATTCAGAAAATAGAATTTACTCTAAATATTCAAGAATTTTTATTTCATTTTCACTCCTTCCGTCGTCCTTTGCAATGACTTGTGGATAAGAAAATATATACTTATTTTTCTATTTCCATTGTTTCCTGAATGAAAATAAAGAGAATGTTTAATTTTTCTTGTTGCTATGAGTGACCAATATGTGTTTTTTTTCTTGAAAATTCCTGGCATTAAAGATAGTAAATATCAGTATGAATTTAAAGGACGAATGAAAAAGAAAATAGATTTAATTCTTTGTCCGGAAAATTTCTAATTAAAATTGTAAGCTGTGTTATACATTTCCGAAAAATATGATCAGATTCTCTCTCTCTCTCTCTCTCTCTCTCTCTCTCCCCGTTCTTGTAAGGGACCATTATGAAACAGCGCAAGGATCCCTTGATTTTTTTTTTTTTTTTTTTTTCATCATTCCCTCTCGTTGGTAGCTCAAGCATTTCTGTCTGGTAAGCCAAGCGTTGCCAACACACTTCGTTTTGTTTCTGTTCTGTTTCTTATACATTTGTTCATTAGGGTCTTATATTCTTTCTGTTTTGTGACTCGAGTTTTATTTTATATTCATATCAGTTTTGTGTTCGAATGTCTTTGAAATATTTTTCCATAAATAGGCAACTAGTATTTTGCGTACATTCTTCAAGTGCGTCTGTCAATGCTCATTACTCATGTACTTTTTAAGGTAATGATTGCGTAAATAAAAAAAAAAACTATCATCTTTAATGGCACTTATTTTAATTTTTCATAAAAGGATTAAAGATAACTTTTCATTTCCTCCTTCGCTCATAGCCAAAAGGAAAAAACAACAACAGTAACTGGTAGGCCCTTGAACAATAGTAGTGACTTCATAAATATATTCCTATGCAAGTGAGCATGACGACAATTTGCCACAGTATCAGGGTGATGATATCGATTCAAAGTTCCATGAAAGATGAAAATAGTATATTACGGTGAATCTCGTGTTGAATTGCACCTGCTTGACAGTGAAGCCTTGTATAATGTCCTGGCGTTGCTAAGGTGTGGAGGAGAGGTGTTGCTGCACAGATAAGTGGCTGTGATGGATGAGGTTTGCAATATTCTGGCATTGGTGACAATTTGTATTGTCTTCTTTAATTTGCTGTGAAGGGTGCCAAATAGCTACACTTTCCTTACTGCTGATACTCGTACTCTGTTGGTATTCTACTGGTCTGATGTATTTTTGTGTTTTTACCTTTTTACTAACTTGTAAGACATTGTTTTCTTGCAACTAGGCTTACCGGTATTTACTTCTGTTGTTTTATTACATGTACTAATGGGTATACTGTTACTGTCTTCAATGCGATGCTATACTACTACTACTACTACTACTACTACTACTACTACTACTACTACTACTACTACTACGTAATGATTTTCGAGGCATGCTTTTGATTATTTTTTTAAATAAATCCTCGAGAAAACGAAACGATATGTTTGATCCACAAGTAGGTCAGATTTTGCTTTCTTTTATTTTCAATTAAATATGAATATAGCATCTATTTATCATTGGTTTCTATTCACCTGAATATTTTATTTAGTATAAAATTCATATCAGTTAAAATTTTGTATTTTAATATTTGGGGAGGGGGGGGGGGGTAAATATATTTCGATTTGTTTATTTCATTTATTCATATTTTGTAGTCTTTGTTATGATACCCATCAATGGGATGAAAGTTTTTTTTTCTCTGCTATTACGTATAATATTTGTAACTTCATACGTTCTGGGCAGCGTTGTAAGTGATGAATTTACTCTGCATATATGTATGTATGTATATATATATATATATATAATATATATATATATATATTTATATCTATATATTATATCTATATATATATACATATGTAAATATATATATATATATATATATACATATACAGTATATGTATATATATATATATATATATTACACATCTATATATACATATATATATATATATATGTGTGTGTGTGTGTGTACATATATGTGTGTGTGTGTTTGTGTGTGTGCGTGCTATACCGAATGTACATGGTATACTGAAACTATGCTATTCATAAATATGTAAACTGTGGTGTAATGTGTACAATAAACTAAAGAATGTCTCCTATGCTATACTTCTATATAGATGCTATTCAAAATCCTTCCCCAACACTTTACGTTGTTTAGAAAATGTTTCATTTCACTTTGTCTGCACTGAAAGGATTATGAGCGCATCCTATATTTTCGTGTAACGGCGTGTGAGGTTTGCCTCTAGGATGAAGGGATTTCGTGGATGTCCCTGACTATGCCCAGATCCCCTTTATACTCTTGTTGCTGAGAGAAGGATTTCAGGGCGATGCAGTTGAGAAAAAGAATATATAAAAAAGAGCGGGTTTAAGTAAAAGGGTTGACAAGGTTATTTCCAATTATGTATTTACGAATAGTATTATTAT
>NC_090733.1:150235070-150242570 GCF_036898095.1 Palaemon carinicauda
AGGGGCCCCAACAGGGAAAATAGCCCAGCGAGGAAAGGAAACAAGGAAAAAGACACCGTAAGAAGAATAACAACATAAAAATAAATTAATAAATTATTTTTGTTACTTACTAAAACACGAAGAGGAAAACATCTGAACGGACGGGAGTACAAATATATGAGCACATATTCATGTCTGCACAAAACATGCTTGCTAATGGCATATTTACTAATCCGCAACTAAAGTTTTCAAAACTCTAATTTTTAATGGCAATATAGCACGCACACACACATACATACATACATACATACACACACATATATATATATATATATGATATATATGTGGGTGTGTGTATGTGTGCATCTGTGTACGTAACTAATTACTGAAACTTTTTATTTAATCATTTGTTATTCAGATATATTCAGAAAGAAAAAATACAAGAATGGATTTTATACACATCAAACAACGAATATCGACCACAACAACAACAGTAATAATAATTATAATGATAATCACCATGTTTAAGTCTTTAGAAACATGAATATGCACATCACTGAAAATAAAAGACTAATGAGAATTCAAATGTCTGACTAATAAACTTTAGAAGGAAACTGCTAAGAAAAGAGACGATTTTTAACATCACTTACTAGGGACCTTTTCCTGCTTGTCAGGGTTACATTTTTCACGTAGCTTAACATTGAACACTGAGAGAGAGAGAGAGAGAGAGAGAGAGAGAGAGAGAAATGTCAATTCCTTGATAGTAACTACACTGGGAACAGGATGAGGAGATAGAAAAAATAAATACTCTCTCTCACTAGAGAGAGAGAGAGAGAGAGAGAGAGAGAGAGAGAGAGAGAAAATTGTAAACTCCTTGATAGTAACTATACACTGGGAAGAGAATGGTATAGAAAAAATTATAATACACTTGAAGAAGAGAGAGAGAGAGAGAGAGAGAGAGAGAGAGAGAGGTATATACTCCTTGATAATAACTACATCCTGAAGAGGGAATGGGGAGATAAGATGGAAAACTGTACTATTAAGGATAGAGAGAGAGAGAGAGAGAGAGAGAGAGAGAGAACTCCTTGATAGTAACTACACACCGGGAATAGAATGGGAGATAGGAGAAAATTATAACTCGCGAAGGAAGAGAGAGAGAGAGAGAGAGAGAGAGAGAGAAATTGTAAATTCCTTGATAGTAACTACACTGGGGGGAGAATGAGATAGAAAGAATACTCTCTCTCTCTCTCTCTCTCTCTCTCTCTCTCTCAAGAGAGAGAGAGAGAGAGATAAAAAAACTGTAAACTCCTTGATAGTAACTACACATTGGGAAGAGAATGGGAGATAGAAAAAATTATAATACTCTCGGAGAGAGAGAGAGAGAGAGAGAGAGAGAGAGAGAGATGTAAACTCCTTGAGAGTATCTACGTTCGAAAGAGGATAGGGAAATAAAAAATAAACACTAGAGAGAGAGAGAGAGAGAGAGAGAGAGAGAGAGATAAATTGTAAACGCCTTGATAGTAACTAAACATTGGAATGAGAATGGGAGATAGAAAAAATTACTCTCGAAGGAGAGAGAGAGAGAGAGAGAGAGAGAGAGAGAGAATAGGTTCGTAAGGTTAGTGAGGGTCGTAGGAGATGGGGTGTCAGGTAGGTGGAGAGAGGGGGAATCTCGGGTTAGATCAATACGGTGATGTGGAGGCCAGGCAGGTCTGGGAACGCCCCAATATGACGTCATCCTCTGGAGCTGATGGACTGGGGGGGAGGAGCCACCCCGGGTGGCCACCCGACCCATACCCGCCGTCCACCACAAACCAGCATACTTTACCTGGAATTTTCTCAAGCTGGACCCGGCCAAGACTACTACTACAACAACAACAGCAACAGCTGTTGAAAAGATATCCCTTAGGATGTATAGGTTAAGATTGTTCTTTCACTATAAAAGGCTTCATTTTTATTGCCTTGAGTTCGACTGTTGAGAAACATAAATGTTCTGAAAGCAGGTCACTTCGGACTCATTCATGAACATGAATAACCTACATTAAAAAAAAAAAAAGGAAATAACAGATGGAGTGGACAGGACGCATACCTGTTTGGCAAAAAAAAAAAAGAAAAAAAAAAAACTGTAATTTGCAAATCAACAGAGAACTGACTCGGTTCCTTGTTTTTTAATAGCTACCAGGAAAAGATACATTTGCATGTAAACATTGAATTGAGCTCAAATCTGTATCTTGTAAAACATTATCACAGAACAAAGAAGATACGCCATGTTGTCTTATACGCAATGATAAAGTATTTTAAATTGTACGTGTAGACGCACCAATACACTAAGCGTAATACTGTACATGCAGCAATACAAGTACCAGAAACAACACATATAATGAGTGCATTATATATACACAATACACACGTGTATATATATATATATATATATATATTCAAAGAAGAGCAACAAGTACAACCAGGAGGTTTAGCTGCAAGGCTATACTCTCCCCTCACTATACTCATCAATTAATTGGTGCCATTAATTGCAATATTAAAAATGGGAAGGTTTTTAGTATTAACACGAAATTAGCGTGAGAAACGGAAATTTGATTTAATTAAATTCGCTTTAAACTGTATTTGAACATTCTGGACAGAAGAACTAGATTTTACATACTTACAAAGATATTCACACACATATATACAGATAGATATTATGTATTTCTGCATACATATACACCTGTATACAAGATGTGTAGATATTAGGACGTTCACATATTAGTATACTACACAAATTCTATATCGACATACACCTGTTCTAGAAATTCTACAGTGTGTTTGTTGTTTGTTTGTTTGTGTGCATGTATGTGTAAAATCGGTAACAGCCTGACAGACAGTTTGATGCAATATTCCAATGAAAGAAGGTTATAAGAACCAAAGGAACACCGAAGGAGTTAGAGAGTTCCCAATTTATTTCTTCTAGAGCAAAGTGCTAGATTGATATAGTAAGGTTTTCACACCATCAAAAATTATTGGAGCAAATCTGGAATTGCTTGAAAAGAAAGTCCGTCCGACACACACAAACAGAAGGATTGAAACTTACTTTGAACCTCCGAAAGAAAATGTGGCAAGAAATAATCGAACCTTTTCAGAGGATATGAAAGATATTTGAACATCGACGCTGTTTAAAGAAGTAGACGAGGAATTATCGAAAAAAAACCAGGTTCTTCAGAAAGAGTATAAGAGATAATCGAACCTCATTACTTCGTATTGAGTTCAAGTTAATGGAAGGAGCACCAAGCCAGGCCAGAAAATGTGATTTTAAGTATCATTATTATTATTATTATTATTTTCAAGGCTACAACCCCGGTTGGAAAAGCAAGATGCTACAAGCCCAGGGGCCCCAACAGCGAAAATAGCCCAATGAGGAAAAGAAACAAGGAAAAGTGAAATATTTTAAAAACAGTAACATTTAAATAAATATTTCCCATATAAACTATGAAAACTTTAACAAAACAAGAGGAAGAGAAATGAAATAGAATAGTATGCCCAAGTGTACCCTCAAGCAAGTATAGTAATATTGATTGCGTACTATTTTTTCTTCTCTTTATATCCCTCAAGAATATTTTTTTTTCCTTTTTTAGGCCAAGAAATAGAAGCATACAAATACAGAAATCCAGTGGGGTTCTCTTACAGCAAGCTGGTCTGTCCTACACATTCCATTTTTACTGTACGTCTATTAGCTCTCGTTTCTTATTACAGTTTAAAACAAAACCAGCTCTCACGCGGTTGAACAAATGATTCTTAAATCTACCCGAAACGACTAGAGTCGGTGTAGAGTTTCACTTGTTTAAAGAAAGGAATTCATATTCGGATCAACAAATGAAATACGTATACATACCTAACCTATCCCTTGACTAAATTAAATACAATCAATATTGAATAATAATAATAATAATAATAATAATAATAATAATAACTATTAATTTATAAAAAAAAAAAATAACAAAAAATATCTACCCTAGTTCTTTTCCTCAAGAAATGCATTTATCTCAAACACCCCCCCCCCCAAAAAAAAAAAAAAAAAAATACCGAGTAAAATTTCCGCCTTTCAGCCGAAGTCACCTCGGCTCTTCCAAGAAATGCGCCTCTAGTGAGTCGTATCGTCCGAGAGCGGCAACGACCAATTACAGGCAACAGACGTCTGAGCAACAAGGAAAATTGCCAGTGTAGTGGCCTCGCACCCCCAGCGTCCTTGCTTGCCTGACCTACGTAATGCTTCTCTGCAATGATCATGGCAATTTCGTGCACTTGGTTATTCATTATCCTCTTTCTGGGTCTCTCCTTAATTCTGCACACCAACTAATCCTATCGCCTTTCATCTCTCTCTCTCTCTCTCTCTCTCTCTCTCTCATCATTTTCACCTATTTCTCCATAAACACTCCCACAGAAACCATTAATCGTTCATAGTTACATGTTTAATATAATAACCTTGTAAGTAATCCCAACACCAGTTCTCTCTCTCTCTCTCTCTCTCTCTCTCTCTCTCTCTCATCAGTGTATTACACAACTCTCTCTCTCTCTAGTTTTGGTCTCTCTCTCTCTGTTTTGTGCTCTCTCTCTCTCTCTCTCTCTCTCTCTCTCTCTCTCTCTCGAGGACCAACCAGCTTGCAAGTCGTGTCTTTGGTTAAGATAAAAGGATATACGGCTCAGCAGAGTTCAGTGTCGATATTGCCAGGATGGCTGGCAAGGGTCGACGACCCCTCTCTACTCATTCACCGACCCAAGGGTTCTCCCCAAACCGACGAAGCCCCGGCGCCACACAATGCTACCTACAAGCACCGCACCCCCCCCCCCCCCCCCCCACACACACACAAACAACACAACGGGTGAGAAATGTGTATGTAAGCATACGTGCTTTGGATCTATAATTAATGAGAGAGAGAGAGAGAGATTGAGAGAGAGAGAGAATAACCAATACATAAGATCTTTTATGAGAGTAAGAATTAACAAGATAGCCACAATATAGGAAGCGGGTAACGTCTGAAGATTATTCAAATACATCTCAAAAATGTACACCGCAAAACAGGTATGAATGTAGGAATCCTTTATATTATCTACAAAAGAAGAAAGCAACAAGAAAGAAAACCTCAGAACATATCTCTCTCCTCTCTCCTCTCTCCTCTCTCTCTCTCTCTCTCTCTCCTCTCTCTCTCTCTGTGAATCTTGACTCACAATCGAATGTTTATGTACCACTAGGCAGTGCATCAAGGACCTCGACACTAGTCGACTGCTGTGGGTAATAAATCCAGGGCAATGGAGGCCCATCCAAAGAAAAACATTATTTCAATGAGATGGACTCCAGAAGGCAATACTCCCCTCGACATTGATATGAATAAGTTATCTGCTATTCGCTATCTGACCTGGCAGCGACACCGCACAGTCAAGTATCTACCAGGTACATAATTCACTTCACGGGTCAAGAGACAAAAGATATTTTCACGAAAAACAAGTCGTCTCCTTTCGGTGGCATTCGCTGTGTGTGTTTATGTGTATCAATGTCAACGCATCAACTTCCAATATGACGTTATCCCTACTTCCAAGTGCCAATTAATTCAAGGTCTAGAATGCCCTTTTTTCTAAAACGTCTGGCATCACCACCAAGGAAGCTGTGGCATTCACGACCTCGTAATTTGTGACGGCTTTTCTCTCTGTCAAGCAAAGACCTCCAAGGTCATCTATGGGGGAGCCAACTGACTACATCATATGCGTACTGTTACGAAACAACATCAAAGTCTTTGGTTTTGAAATACTTAAGATCGATTGCATAATTGAAGATACCGTTTTGAACGGCACAGGAATGTGAAATTAGATAAACATTTATCTTTATCTATTACATACGAATGGACTTGGAATGCACATTTATTTAACAAATATATAAACGTCGGAGCAGACTTACCGCGGTAGTCCATTAAAACTCATGACACTTTCGTTGAATCTGTCTAGTTGTTAGTCGACTGTAGTGGATAGCAAATTAGTAGAATATACTGTAAGTGTAAGGAGCTAAAAATCTTATGGCAAAAGACTTGTTAAGATGCTTGATGTAAGATAAAATATATGAAGCAGTTTATTCCACAAAACTATTTATCAATGAAGGTGAAAAAAACGAATTAGACTACCCTAGTTATAGCGACAATCCTAAGAGAGAGAGAGAGAGAGAGAGAGAGAGAGAGAGAGAGAGAGATGCGCGACTTCCCCAAAACACCTGTAGGCTAGGTCTATAGACCTTACCTGTGAGTTTGCAAAACTTAAATGGTTACAGCGAAGCTACATGAAACAATTGGGACAAATATTCAATGAAATGCCATGAACGATGCCCAAAGTAAAATACGCTGAGAGCAGCGACCTTAGGGAGTTTCCACGTCCTCAGGTTACACGGGTTGTAACGCAGCTCGAGGTGGATAGTTCTTAATTGAAATCCTTTTAGGGCTGTGTGGAGAACCTTCACATAAATATATTAAAAGTGCGTGGGAAAACTTGAATCGATTTCGGGTGTAAGGGACACTTTGAAATGTATGAAATATATGCGGAAACCACCAATTTTTTCAATAGCAGCGAGGATATAAACTGAAAACAAAAGGGTTGCTCCTTAGTAAACAAAGACATTCAAACAGGATGATTCACCCTGCCTGGCGTCACCAATATTACGACCATTTAAATATTTTCCAACCACGGTCTACCATAAAAGTCTACACACCCTGCGTCCAAAGTGTCCCAAAAGTCAAAATAAAAAATAAAAATATTAAATGGTATGAAAATATTAAAAAAGGATAAATAACGTCTACGAGCAAACTCAAACCCAGATGGGTGGGGATGACATCATCATACTTTCACTGGATATGCCACCAAGAGGAAGGGGGAAGAGGAAGGAGGGGAAAGTGGGAAGAGGATGGGTACCGTTTATTAAGGGAGAAGGGATGGGAGGGTATTCACTACGGTAGGACGGGGGCATGACCGGAGAAAAGAGGGGGTGGTAAGAAGCACTCAAATTTCCCAATCGCTTCCAAGAAAGCGAAAGCATTATCATGCAGACTGGACACAAACGACCTGGTGCCCTTGCAGGATTGCAAGAATGATCAGTCCAATTTATGCCTTTTGTTAGCAAGCTCTTTTGATCATTTATTCTATTATTTTTCCCATAACTAAAATTCTACGACATTTATATTTTATTTGAGTGTCATTGTTTAACAATACTACACAGTATTCTAGAAGTTTTATTCCAGCTGTTACCAAGTTGTGGAATGATCTTCCTAATCGGGTAGTTGAATCAGTAAAACTTCAAAAGTTCAAAGTTGGAGCAAATGTTTTTATGTTGACCAGGCTGACATGAGTCTTTTTATTGTTTATATATGACATGTCTGTTTTTGACGTTGTTAATAGTTTATATAGGAAATATCTGTTTTGACGCTATTACTGTTTTTAGAATGATATATTGTTAATTTATTCTCATCATTTATCTATTTCCTTATTTCCTTTCCT
>NC_090733.1:150247570-150270070 GCF_036898095.1 Palaemon carinicauda
ATACGCACACACACACAAAACACAAAATAGCTTCGCTTGCGTATGTCAACAACAATGGGCATCCACTGGCTTGTTTGTTTGTTTGTTTGCTTGTGTGAGTCTACATCAAAGCAAAATAAACGCTTATTGAACAGAGGGCTCCATGAAGGACCTAGCTAGCTCTCTGGAACGACATTGTGACATTTCCGACCGTCCTCCATTCAGTGGTCAATTTCAATTCCAAGTCAGTATGTTCTACAAATGTTCAGAGTTCTATTGATTAGTCTGCTCGAGTCATTCAATATTTGATTCATAGGAATCACGATGCAATGGAACACATCTGAGAATTTGATCGTTAAAACGCCTCTAATTGTGCTTGAGATTATTCCAGTCAGGATTAATTCTAAGAAATAAATAATGAAATCTTGCGTCATCTGTTAGAGGGAGTTAAAATCCTCCTTGATGGCATGATAATGATCTCTCTCTCTCTCTCTCTCTCTCTCTCTCTCTCTCTCTCTCTCTCTCTCTCTCTCTCAAACGCCAAAAAATAACTCCTGGTCTACTTCCTTTTCAGCAAGACCCCCTCCCCCTTCACATGAGAACCCATCGTCTCCCCAAAAGGAACCAACATCCGGGAGGAGGCAGAGGCAACAACAACTCTTAACATATTGTACCAATCTTTTCACAAGTAGTTAAATTTCAAACAATATCAATATTGCTACTACCCATAGGAAGAAATACAACTAGGTCACGAGTATAGTTCTAAGAGCCACCTGGTAAACTGTATTTGAGGCAAAAGATTTTAGAGAGAAAATATTCCATTACAAACATCTCAAAAATTCCCCCAACGATCAGAGAAACTCACTTGGAAATTTTTTTCTCTTTTACGACCATGTAAATATATTAATTTATGATGAAACTGTCCTCCTTCCAGAGTCTACCATTCCTCTTTAAAGAGCCTACCTTTCTTCCTCCCAGAGCCTACCATTACTATTTAAAGAGCCTACCTTTCCTCCTTCCAGAGACTGCCATTACTCTTTAAAGAGCCTACCTTTCCTCCTTCCAGAGCCTACCACTCCTCCCTCCAGAGCCTACCACTCCTCTTTAACGAACCTACCTTTCCTCCTTCCCAGGACTACCATTCCTCCTTAAAGAGCCTACCATTCCTCTTTAAAGAGCTGATCTTTCCTCCTTCCAGAGCCTATCATTCCTCTTTAAAGAGCCTACATTTCCTCCTTCCAGAGTCTAACATTCCTCTTTAAAGAGCCTACATTTCCTCCTTCCAGAGTCTACTATTTCGTTTTGGTCTACCTTTCTGCCTTCCAGAGCCTAACATTCCTCTTTAAAGAGCCTAAAATTCCTCTTTAAAGAGCTTAAAATTACTCCTTCCAGGGTTTACCATTCCTCTTTAAAGAGCCTACCTTTCCTCCCTCCAGAGTCTACCATTCCTCTTTAAAGAGCCTACCTTTCCTCATTCTAGATCCTACAGTTCCTCTTTAAAGAGCCTACCTTTCCTCTTTCCAGAGCATACCATTCCTCTTTAAAGAGCCTACCTTTCCTCTTTCCAGAGCATACCATTCCTCTTTAAAGAGCCTACCTTTCTTCTTTCCAGAGCCTACCATTCTTCTTTAAAGAGTCTACAATTCCTCTTTAAAGAGCCTATCTTTCTTCCTTCCAGAGCCTATCTTTCTCTCCAGAGACCCTTTCCTCTTTCCAAAACTCCCCCTTCATCATTCCAGATCCCACCTTTCCTCTTTCCTGAGCGAACCTTTACTCTTTCCTGAGCGAACCTTTACTCTTTCCTGAGACCCCCTTTCCTCTACCCTGAGCTCCACTTCCTCTTTCATTCTTCAGAAACCCTCTTGCTCTTTCCAGATCCCCCTTCTTCTTTCCAGTCTCGCTTGATCCTCTATTCGGAACTAAGCATTGCCTCATTCCGCCGTTCTCTTTCAAGGCTGAGACACCAGGGATAACTGGAATGTTCCTACAGCGCCAAAGAAAGGCACTTGTTTTGACGGAAGCTCTTCACATCCTTCAACTTCCAATTCAAGGAGATAATTGATGTCTGAACTCGCTTTACTAAACCTCCAAACTGTAATGAGATCCTCCCTGCTATTAAATTCAGATTTGCCTTTTATATATTTACATTTCAAAAGTTCTTTTCAGACCTTATCTAATCTCATTATCATCTTAATTGATTATTCAATATTTACAGCTATGAAATCATTTTCTTAAATTATTTACAGAGAAGTATAACGATATATGGGAAATGTTCTCCATAAGTTTTTTATTTACTTGCCTTAGTAATACATTCAGGTTTTAGCCCACTTCCATTATTTTCTATTTCAATTTTTTCCGTAAAATATATACTTGAAAGCAGGAAACAAGAGAGAGAGAGGAGAGAGAGAGAGAGAGAGAGAGAGAGAGAGAGAGAGAGAGAGAGAGTTATCACACCACGCTAAACTCTAACTCGTACAAGATAAAAATAAATAATGTATCCAAAGGGAAGAGATTTCATGTATAAGAACGAGGGCATTAAAACCATATCACTGGCCAAAGCTTCTTAAACGTATAACAAAACAAAAAACTTCCTTACTTTACCTAAACCGATTGGAAATAAAACACTTCCTTACCTTAACTAGTTAGAAAATAAAGTTACCAATAACTGAATAAATCCTTTTCCTCCTGCAATGTTACTTCCCAAGTCGAGGCACCGTCTCTCGCCAGACACCGAATGTTTAAGAAGTAAACTCTCACATAAACACTAGTCACTGGCTTCTCTTCGCTCGCTTAGAAATTACCTTGGAAGGACGTCTACTACAGAACCACCTACAACAACAACTGTCCAGCCGCCAGCGCCAATAGGCTACTAAAAAAAAAGGATGCGGGCTAAACGCAACTAGGACTAGGTCACGAAATTCAGCGTCAGAAGCGCGTGTCGTTCAATGGAACGCTACCTGGACAAGATTTGTCTGATGTATATATAGAAAAATAAAGTGTTGGGGAAACTTGACAGAGAGAGAGAGAGAGAGAGAGAGAGAGAGAGAGAGAGAGAGAGAGAGAGAGAGAGTAGGCAGGTGGATGTAGCCGCGTTGGACGAATGGCAAATGATTCTCACGGTAAATTGATACAAAATTCAATAATCTTATGTGCTATTGTTCCCATAAAACACCCACCATACTTGATAAGACCTAAGCACTAACGTATACATTTGAGTCCCAATGAAAAGAAAATATCAAATGCAACTGAGTCAGTAGAAAGGCTCAAGACTACAAGACATTCTGATTGGGAAGGGGGTAGTAAGGGGGGTGGGGGGCTGTTGAAGAAGGGAAGGAGGAGCCATAAAAGGAGCAAGTGGAGGGGGATGACCGGAGGAGGAGACTGAGAACTTAGGTGGTGGTGGCAGACGTGGGAGAAGGAGAGGAGGGAGAGGTGGTACGGGTGGTGCCAGATCACGTGGTCATGACGTCACTAGCAAACCCGCTGTCTGCCAAGGACGGAGTGCACCAACCAAGTCTCCCTTCCTCCATCCCTCCAACCTGGACTCCCTCCCGCCACAACAATACCTACCCCCCCCCCCCCCCTCTCTCTCTCTCTCTCTCTCTCTCTCTCTCTCTCTCTCTCTCACTCTCTCTCCAACCTCAGTCATCTGCTTCTCCAAAAACACCGGGCCAACGCACACACGAACAAACTGCATCCTTTCTACGCATTCTCTACTCTAGCTGGTCTGCCGCCCCCCAACCCCCTCCAGCAAAGACGATCCCCAGCGGACAACTGCTCAGCCTAGCAAACCAACCCCCCGGGGCCCCTCTGGGTATACACCCTCCTGGTGATCCCGGGGCCTACCGGGGTCTTCTCTTCGACGGGATCATGTATCGGATGTCATCCTCAGACGACGCTGAGTAGAAATGCAGTCATGCAAGCAGTCGAGAGAAGAGTCTTCATGAGCGGATGCGTTGATGAGGGGGGAGGGGGGAGGAAATGGATACTATTATCCCAAGTTTGTGCGTGGATAGGGTGAGTTGGGCCGGACAAAATATGTTCATTTCTTTTTAATAGTTTATTCTTTACTTTGTATTAATTTATCCTTCTGGGGACATTAGGCTTGTACCATATTTTTAAAGTAATCATTCTAGGTTTTTTACAATCAGAATTATAACTAACTGGACACATCACTTGTCGCATAAAACTGTCGTTATCAACATATTTAAAAGCATTATTACAAATGCTTTCACTGCATTGGCCACGTAAAATGGGTATTACTACAATATAAAATCTCAAAATAACAAAACTTTCGTAAGAACGTCAAGGGAAAAACAAATAAAATATCAGCAGATCGTTGTCTAAGTCGTTTTCAGCCTCTACTTCAGTAGAAATCAAGTAAATAACCACTCCAACCCCCAACTCCCATCAAGGCAACTCCTAAAGAGTAGGGGGGGGGGTTCCTATGGTCTTAGTGGCGTGAGATGAGAACTTTTTTTCTTGATTTTTAGATAACTCTAAATGCCCAATTTCACCGTCATTAAACCATGGATGTTCCTGATATCCTCATTATATAACTAATAATGTACCCGACACCAACTTTTAAAAGGCATTAAAGGCCGCTCATGAATGGCAGAGGCAAGGGACAGTGTCACTGTCCTATCAAGCAGGAGAATGCCCTAGAGACTGACTATACTACACATGATTAGTTTCCAGCCCCCTTTCCCCCCAAGGAGGGTAAAGCAATGGCTGCTGATGACACCAGATAGACCTACAGGCTCCCCCCCCCCATCCTTACCTCACACGGATGGTGAGGTTGCAGAAACCAAAGGAACTAACGAGTTTGCGCGGGACTCGAATCCCAGTCTGGCAATCGCCTCATGAACTCCTGAAACATCAAACTTTAACTAGGAAATTGTTCTTATTACTATCATGAAATTAAAAGGATTTATTTATTTATATGAAAATACAGCACAAATAAGGTTTCCATAATACCTACGTACAGTCAACAACAATGAAAAGACTGGAATGCCTACCGGAAAAGGGGTGAGGATATAAAAGATAATCGATAAGTATAGCTATTTTTGCGTAACATATATACCATTGCAGAGTAATTTTAATGGTCTAGGAACAGATTTACACTCTAAGCAAATTTCAGTTACAGACGCTAATTGCATGACACCGCCCGCATGAAGAACGGAAGAGTTACCGAATTGCTAACCACCACCTGTTGCAATCCATTACGTCTCTCTCTCTCTCTCTCTCTCTCTCTCTCTCTCTCTCATCTACGCCATGGCACACATTTTCTCTAAATGTGCCAGTAGGGTTTTATAGTTCATCACTTACAATTTAAGGAAAATTAAAGACATAGTATTCACGTTCACACACTTATTTTAAAAAGGTAACCACTTGACGAACACACAAGGAAAAAGCTTTACTTATGTATTAGGCCTATCAATTACACATATCATAATAATAGATTAAATACTTTTCCTTTCATAACAAAATTGTTCTAGGTTAATTAACAAATATCCGCCTGTCTTTTATAAAATCATTGAATCAAATCAGCGTAAATCCACAACAAATTTTTGAAGTAAAAATATCCCGTACTAATTTTCAAAAATATATTTGATTTTTTTTTATAATGATTAGTATCTATACTGCATCTTTCGTAGCCTTGAAAATGGGAATGTATCCCAAAAAGTTTACAAATTTGAAATATTAATGTTTGAAAAGCGATACTTGTTTGCCATCTCCCTTCTATGCCTATGACTTACTATAAGAGAAACAAACCAATGTATGTGCACAAACACGGTTTCTTAAACTACAAAAAAAAAAATAATAATAATAAATAAATAAAAAATAAAAGACAAATGCATTTTCAAGTACTGTTGCGTACGCACATATACCAAAATATTTACAGCTTCCAGCCTCTATTTCCACAAATTCTTACGACCCTTCTATAAGGGACCGAAAGTCTATCAATCTTTTCCTTCAAAGTAAAAGAAATAAAACTTTCCTTACCTTCTAATGACGTTGCTAAGAAACATGAAATTAAATTACCCATCCTACCACCCTTATAAAAATATAATAATATAACATTACGATACAAAAGCTAAAAAAATAAAACAGCTGAGCACAGAAAGAGCAGCAACCTTGCAATGCAATACACGAATTGGCAATGAATCTACATCGGAGGAATTTCCACGAAACGTGGCACCTGTTTTTGGCGTGATATCCCCTGGAATAACCCTTCCTTGATTAATGGACCACTGCTGTAATTACCGGAATCACAACCCCTCTCTCTCTCTCTCTCTCTCTCTCTCTCTCTCTCTCTCTCTACTGTATGTGAGTGTGTGGGAAAATTAACGAGCGAGCGTGTCGGGGATACCTACATACCTACCATACGGCCACACAACTACTCATATTCTAACGCCAGATTCACAACCACTCACTGCTCTGGTTAGTGGCAAATAAACTGCACCCGTCTCTCTCTCTCTCTCTCTCTCTCTCTCTCTCTCTCTCTCTCTCTCTCTCTCTCTCCACATAAGTGTGAATTCTAGCACTGGACGTTCACCCTTTTTCATGCGGCGAATGAGAAATATATTTGCATCATAATCAACTTCTTACTACATAGGAGTTCATCCACAAGAAAGAGTAAGAATGTGGCAGTGACACTGACTTATTATTTTTCGTGGGCCAACCCCGGTTAAAGAGAACAAATCACTTGTTTCTTGGTGGGATTTAACTGCCTAACTGTTCGCAAATAGCCTGCTTGTTGACTTTTCCTATATAAGAAATTGTTCACAGACATTTTTGCTTTTTGTGAGCAGCTTGTCATCTGAATAGCAATCATTTGAAATAACTCAAAATAAACCTTTGAAAATGCTTCTGCAATATGTCGTAATCATAAGTAAAAATAAAGCTAATTGACAATAGTAATCTATTTGTGAAAGAACGAACAAGTGGCGAAAAAACTATTAGGAAATGAGTCAATTTTTATAAAACATTGCCATATAAGATTATTCACATGAAGATTGCGATACAAAACGATTGAGGGGAGCGCAATCATGTAGGCAAAATTGTATCTTAATCCAACCATACGTTGGAGTACTCCAAGCAATTGCGGGTAAACTCCCAGCACTTCAGTAATTAAAAAGGAATATACCTTTGCTTGAGGGTACACTCGGGCAGACTATTATTTAGCTTATATTTGTTTTCAAGTTTATTCTAGTTCATTTATAAGGTTAATTTCAATGTTGTTACTGTTCTCTAAATATTTCATTTCAATTGTTCATTACTTCCCTTATATACTTATTTCCTTTCCTCACCGGGCTATTTTTCCCTGTTGGAGCCCCTGGGCATATAGCATCTTGCTTTTCCAGCAAGGGTTGTAGCTTAGCTAATAATAATAATAATAATAATAATAATAATGCTAGAAATATAGCAGTACACATGCCTGCTACTCTCGTACGTTTACTCCAGTTAAGCATTCCCTCTGGATATAGGATAACACATTCTAAATGAACCATTTCTTCTGTTCGAATGGTGATGAATCAGTTGCAAGAGCTGTTCGAAGTAATAGTGGATTCGTATTATAAACGCGTATGATTGCAGCCACTGCATTTGTTCCTGTCTCGGATGTGGTTAGCTAATTTGGATGTTTAATCGACAATAATGATTTCCTTGAAGAAGCCCAACCAGTCTTTGACTACGTTGAGGATGCGTGGATTGGAGTGCCAAACCGTCGCTTGGTACGTCAACCCCCTTGCTACGATTATTTGCTATGGAATTGTTTTCATACAGGGTTGTGGTGGCCGGTATGGTAACCTCCCTGACTGGTGAACGCCAGACTAGGGTTCGAATCCCGCTCAAACTCGTTGGTTTCTTTGGACGCTGCAACATCACCATACTTGTGAGCGAAGGATAGGGGGTTTGGGGGAGCCTATAGGTCTGTCTGCTGAGTCATCAGCAGCCATTGCCTGGCCCTCCTTGGTCCTAAATTGGGTGGAAAGGGGGCTTGGGAGCTGATGATATGTATATATGGTCAGTCTCTAGGGCATCGTCCAACTCGATAGGACAATGTCACTGTCCCTGAGCGGCCTTTAAACTATCCCTTGTATAGGGTGGAATCGCTCTTCAGCAAATCAATTGTGGCATTGAACATTTTTAGAAATCTTGAAGATTGAACAAGCGAGTAATGAGCCAATATAGCAGGAGGACAAATTCCCCTTAATTAAAAGAAAACTAAGGATACTGCATTAAACATGCAAAGACTAGGCAACGATTATGAAAATCGCGATGTACTGGATTATCTAGGCGGCATCACTCATGTTCGTATATATATATATATATATATATAGTATATATATATATATATATATATATATATATATATATATATATACAGTATATATACAGTATATATATATATATTATATATACATATATATACATAAATATATATAAATATATGAGCTTATTTAATTTAGTTTTTTAGAATATTTTTTTAATCAGATTTTGAATAAATGCTGTTTTGCATTATATGCATTAATAGATAAATAAAAAAAATATTATTAATGGGTGTCACTTTCTTTAATATCTTTTTACTTTTTTTTAAATCATGATTAAAAAATACTATCATGAGAAGCATTCACGTAAAAATCATTTAACTAAGAAAAATATACGCGATGAAATTACATACGATGTGATATACTGAGAATTAATTACAATGCAATGAAACTATTTAAGATATATTAATTACCACGATGAAATTACCAGCTAGTTCCAACGGGTTGACCGTGTAACTGTCTATTTATATATAAAAATATGAACAATTAATGCTCAAAATATATAATATACGTACATATATTAAATAGCAAAGATAAACTTGCCAGTCCAGCTGTACCAGTCACTGGAAAAAAAAAGTAGAGAACCAACGAGAATATATTTTTAATCTACGAAGAAATTCCCAGAAGAGGCTTTGGCATAGCGACTAATGGCATTGGTTGTCATGGTAACCACGACACCTGGGAGGGAAGGGGAAGAATGGGAGGGGAACAGGAAGTGAAGGTCAGGGGGAGAGGAAGGGAGGGTAAGGGGGAGAGGAGTATGTATCCAAGGCATAGATTAATGAGAGAGAGAGAGAGAGAGAGAGAGAGAGAGAGAGAGAGAGAGAGAGAGAGAGAGAGAGAAAAAAAGGGGTATATACACACCAGTATACAAAAAACACATCGATCTGATCACATGAATATCTCTTACACTCAATATTCAGATACAAACTACCCTCATAACTGTGTAAGGGGCCGCCCCCCTCAAACCCCCCCCCCATCAATTTTTTTTTTACTATCATCATTTATTTTTTCTTTAATACTCATTTCCTGATATCCGTTCCACTTCGTTCTTCGTTTTCATTTTCTGGTCTTCCTTTTCTTATCTTGAATTATCCTTAAAGAGGCGAAAAGGTCGTCTAACTCCTTAAGGCACTTGGAACAATTTTCTCGGCCAAATTGAATCATCAAATTTACATTCAAAATAAGACATATAAAAATAGAACGTATATACAGATGACCTACATTCAAGCACAATTTCTTAGGCTCTATAATTTTATTTCTAAATTCGAAATCAGTCTTAGTCCCTTATTATTGATATCTTCCCATATTCATATTGACATACTGTATATCATATCTTACCTATTTATCTATCAATAATTACTCAATTGCTTTTTATTTTCTTCTGATTATGAGAATTATGACCTTCACTTCCTATATACGCCTCGGGCAGTTGAACAGGTAGCTGAGAGAGAGAGAGAGAGAGAGAGAGAGGGGGGGGGGTTGCACCTACATCGGGAACACAGAGTTGCTACATCTATTATTCACGTTTCATAGAACAAAGACTTTTTATGAGGCATGACAACTTTTTAATAAGCTTTTTAAATGATCATCCTACAAATACATATATAAACGTTTTTTTTTTAATACTACCAAGTTGGTGAAAACTTGGAGAGAGAGAGAGAGAGAGAGAGAGAGAGAGAGAGAGAGAGAGGAGTTTATGGGTTTCACTATATCCTCGATAATAAGTCTACAAATGGAGGTGATACATTTCGCATTGAGAAAGAGAGAGAGAGAGAGAGAGAGAGAGAGAGAGCATTAAGAGAGAGAGAGAGAGAGAGAGAGAGAGAGAGAGAGAGATTTGTCGATACATACAGCACTACCGAAGACCGACAGCAGCTAGTCAAGTCGGAAGAACCAGAAATTACTTCCTGCAGACACTGATGAGAAACCACAAGTGTTTCTATAAAGACTACGAAAACGATTCAGCAGAACTCTCTCTCTCTCTCTCTCTCTCTCTCTCTCTCTCTCTCTATAGTGCAAGTGTTGTAGGTAGTAGGTTGGCCAAGGCACCAGCCACCCGTTGAGATGCTACCTCTAGCATTGGATCCTTCTCTCTGAATACGGCTCATTTTCCTTTTGCCTACACCTACACCGAATAGTCTGGCCTATTCTTTACATATTCTCCTCTATCCTCATACACCTGACAGCAGTGACATTACCAAATAATTCTTCTTCACTCAGGGGGTCAACTACTGTAATGTAATTGTTCAGTGGCCACTTTCAAATTGGTAAGGGTAGAAGAGACTCTTTAGCTATGGTAGGCAGCTCTTCTAGGAGGACACTCCAAAATTAAACCATTGTTCTCTAGTCTTGGGTAGTGAAATAGCATCTGTACCATGGCCTTCAACTGTCTTGGATTAGAGTTCCCTTGCTTGAGGGTGCACTCAGAAACAATATTCTATCTTATTCCTTTTCCTCTTTTTTATTTTTTAAAGTTTTTATAGTTTATATATGAAAGATTTAATTCAATATTGTTACTGATCTTGAAATCATTTATTTTTATTGCTCACTTCTTCTCTTCCAGTTAATTTCTCTATTTCCTTTTCTAACCAGGCCATTTTCTCTGCTGGAGCCCTTGGGCTTATAGCATCTTGCTTTTCAAGCTAGGGTTGTAGCTTAGCAAGTAATAATAAAAATAATAATAATAATAATAATAATAATAATAATAATAAGTGTTAGCGCATTTAGCTCACGGTTAAAAGATCATTGGTCAATTCCTGAACAAAACAGGAAAGCACTTGATGGATAAATTTCACAATATTCTATTTTGCCTCTATTTTATTATGAAATGAATGTTGAACCTGGTTATTAGTAGACTATTTGAGTCGCAGAGAGAGAGAGAGAGAGAGAGAGAGAGAGAGAGAGAGAGTCACGTTACTGTCTAAATATAAACTAAGATAGAACTCGAAACCAGAGGTCATCTTCACTGTAAATTACCTGCATGCCTTGTAATTAAGTCATTGCTCATTCAGTCACGCAAAACACTTCAATTGCACTCCCATACAAACACCCCCTCCCCCTCCCCCTCCTTTGCCCAGACAAACACATGTTCTCTTTTCCCCCATTTATTCACCATCCACATCAACTCTCCATCACCCCTCCACGAACATACACCCCTTCTCCAATTAACGTCTATAAAAACGCTCATACGATATTGTCACAATCGTCCACCTTTAACAAACTCGTCATAAGATTATTAATGGTTCGGATCTCTTACTATTTAAACATTCAATAATTCAACCTCCTTCACAATCAAGCACACAAGCAAATATTCCATTAGCCTCTCTCTCTCTCTCTCTCTCTCTCTCTCTCTCTCTCTCGGGATCCAAAAGTTTGTTAGTTAAGACCACATTCGTGGGAAAAACGTCACAAACTCCCATGACAAGGAGAACTTGTAATGACCAACCAATAGCTAAGGAGGTTTTACCTCGTCCAGCCAGGGAAAAAACTACAATGTTATTAACTTCTTTCAAAATCGAATGATAAAAATTATTCTAAAGATATGTACAGGCGGGAAAGGTGAAATAAGTGCTTCTGATAAGCCTCGGGTATAGTGAGTAGTGATTAATTTTGTGGAAGTTTTACTTCAAAGATTTCATCCGCTATTTAACAGTTGAAGAACCATTTAATAAGCATATATATATATATATATATATATTTATATATATATATATAAATATATATATATACTGTATAATATTATATATATATATATATATATATACTGTATAATATATATATATATATATATATATTATTATGTATGTATGTATGTATTTGCCCACACATATCAATGTAACATATACAACAAAAACACACATGCTGTTGATTGCAAGGTATCCGAAAGAACAGATATAAAACTATTCCCGTACAAACAAACAAAAAGTAGAATTAAGAAAGCCTTCAAAACCTAAAAAATGCTAGTTTTAAACACATCAGACTCTGACAAATTGAACGATTAACATATAGAAATTCAATCAAAACACACAAATTTGGTGTCATCAGAAAGGTTAATAACCGAGATCTTAAGAACCCCGTGAGATAAAGTTCTCGTCCAATTACCATAATTTCAATTCACACACACACAAAAAAGAAAAAAAAAAAAAATAGCGTAAACATTTCTCCCACACAATCACGAAAAGTAAAAACGGATAATGTACGCCCACAGGTTCTTGAAACTGCAGATATTTCTCGTGTTTACAAACGAATGCCCCAGGTGTAGCGCGTAGTGGTTTCTATAAAGAGCTGGCTATAAATGAACCACTACACCTGCTTTGAAAATTTAGTATCCCAGACACGAAAACTGACGGGATAAAGGACAAACAACTCTGACACGTACATATAATTTAATGACATAATTTCACTGGACATGATTTTGGTGAAAATCCACGTTTCAATAAATAAATTTATGCAAACATAACGTTGCAGGATAAAATTGAAGCGTAAATTTCTTAGTAAAAGTCCAAGTTCCTTCTTAGAAATTTAAAAGGGGGAAATTCTGAGTAAAAATAAGAAAATTAATTTTACTTAAACATCTTTGTTGCATCACACAAATGAAAAATTTATGGTTGCAGTAAAAAAAAATCATGTAAACGCTAAAAAAGAGGAAGATGCAAAGCATTTTTGTCCAATACATTGTCGATTGAAAACCGTATCGGAATTCTCCTGGTATTTAAGTAATTATTCTTTGGAAAGACTGACTATTAAACTAAAAAAATTATGTCTTTATAGCAATGACCTTCGATTCAGGAAAATTTCCAAATACCAAAAGCTAACGAGGGCAGAACTCGGTTAACACTCGCCTGAGAAATACATAATATAAAATACTGGATGCTAAGGCATAAAAACAAGACAAAATCTAAAATACTGGATTCCAAGGAACTAAAAAATGAAAAAATCTAAAATACTGGTGAGTAAGGAAGTGAAACATCACAAATCTAAAATACTGGAATCCAGGGAACTAAAATATCACAAAAACTGGAATAGTGAATGCTTAGAAACTAAAAGTGAGACGTCTAAAACATAAAAAAAATCTAAAATACTGGAAGCTAAGGAACTAAAAGTGAGCCGTCTAAATGGTAACACAATCTAAAATACTGGAAGCTAAGAAACTACAGCATCCGAGGGCAGAGCTGGGAAGGTTATTATCAAAGGTCAAGGCAAAAAGAAAAAAAAAAGGAAACTGAAAACAAGAGAAATGTCTGGAGGGAAATTTATTATAGCGATACGTAAGAAGTACATTAAATATTATATCTAATAAAACGTAAATATATAACAATTTAATATATGATACATTTAATAATATCCTAAATTAAATAAGTAAAAGGAAATATAGAAAAAATTAAGTGCCGTCCATTTCATGAACCACCAATGACATACATATGTCAAATATCTCGAAATAAAATATAGGATAAAATAAAAAAAATATAAACATAAGAAAAGAAATGAGTCTTTCCCTCCATTCGAAAATCATCAAATTCATCCCAACCATGACATCAAGGATTTTCTTATCATTCAAAACAGTATTACATAAACCATAACATGATAGACATCGATTCAACATTTCAAAATAAAGATACGCTATGAACACACACACAGATATATATATATATATATATATATATATTATATATATATATGTGTGTGTGTGTGTGTGTGCATTTATATATAGATAAATATTATTATTATTATTATTATTATTATTATTAGCAAAGCTACAACCCTAGTTGGAAAAGCAAGATGCTATAAGCCTAAGGGCTCCAACAGGGAAAAATAGCCCAGTGAGGAAAGGAAATAAATAAATGATGAGAAAAATAAACAATATATAATTCTAAAAACAGTAACAGCGTCAAAACAGATATGTCGTATATAAACTATTAATAATGTCAAAAACAGATATGTCGTATATAAACTATAAAAAGACTCATGTCAGCCTGGTCAACATAAATACATTTGCTCCAACTTTGAACATACATAACGATAGATAGGTAGATAGATAGATAGATATAACAGCAATGTAAAATATAGTCTTACATTTTGATAGCAGAAATGAGGTTCCGCTTGAACATCTCTCTCCCTCCCACCCTAACAAATCAACCAAAATTGTGAAAAAGTCAGTTAGGGAGTGGCACCACCTCTCTCTCTCTCTCTCTCTCTCTCTCTCTCTCTCACACAGTGTATTTGCGTGTGGGTGACTATAGAAAATTACCTATCACCTATCTTTTTCATAAAGGCAAAACCTATTCATGGAAAACCATGAATAAAACGATTCGTGTTTTACTAAAAAATTAGCAAGTGTTATCCAATGTCTTCACATACAAAAAAAAAATATATATATATATATATATATATACATATATATATATATATATATATATATACACAGTATATACTGTAAAGGACAAAATCCTGGGTGTATAAAAGTTTACTACAAGAGGCAGATATAAACAGTAACTTTTAATAGTAACATTCAGTAGCAAGCGAATTAATAATAACCCGACTTTAAGTTTTCTTTCACATTTCAACAGTTGGCATTCCGAACTGCAATAAAGACCAATCTATGTTGTTATCCCATCCCATTCTTACCATATACTGACGGATGTATTCAATTACATATTCAACGTCTTTCATTGCAAAATCTAAATGAGGGTTTTAATGTCTTTTACAGCTAAATCAATAAGTATTTGCCGTATTTTGTGAATTACATAGTGTATCTATCTTCTTTTTTCATTAAAAACAGAAGCATTTCATACATAAATTAATTTTGTTTACGAAAATAAACTTCAAAAATGTTCCCAATTTTAATCTATTATGGTTTTTTAAAAAAAATCAATATCAAGAATCTTAATTTCTTCTTAGCAAATACAAAACAAACATCTAATAAATGTATAAACAAATAAGACCAAATTTACTTCACGCAACGAGAAATACCAACCAACGTAATTAACATCTTTATTACCAAATGAAAAAAAATGTCAAGAAGAAGAGAGCCCAGCTCACATTCTACGAGCAACTAAGTAACTGTTTAACGACCAATTAAAAACAAGTTCTCCAATTGTTGCAGAGATATATTTACTGGATACATTTACTACATTTACTCTCTCCTTAGCTGCCAACTTTGATCCCAAATGCCCACGTCTGCCAACGCATGTTTTCGGGAAATTTTGGAACTTTTAATTTTTCAGGAAATTCAGAAATTTTACGGTAACTTCGGCAAATATACCATATGTTTTCAGGATGTTCTGAAACCTTGCAGTATGTTTTCGGGATCTTCTGAAACCTTACAGTAAGTTTTCGGGATCTTCTGAAACATTATAGTAAGTTTCCAGGAAATTCAGAACTTAACAGTAAGTTTTCAGGATCTGAAACCTTACAGTAAGTTTTCAAAATCTTTTGAAACCTTACAGTAAGTTTTCAGAATCTTCTGAGACCTTACAGTAAGTTTTCAGAATCTTCTGAAACCTTACAGTAAGTTTTCGGGATCTTCTGAAACCTTATAGTAAGTTTTCAGGAAATTCAGAACTTAACAGTAAGTTTTCAGGATGTTCTGAAACCTTACAGTATGTTTTTCAGGATCTTCTGAAACCTTATAGTAAGTTTTCAGAATCTTCTGAAACCTTACAGCAAGTTTTAGGGAAATTCAGAACTTTACAGTACGTTTTCAGGATCTTTTGAAACCTTACAGTAAGTTTTCAGAATCTTCTGAAACCTTACATTAAGTTTCCAGGAAATTCAGAACCTTACATTAAGTTTTCAGGATCTTCTGAAACCTTCAAGGAAGTTTTTCGGATCTTCTGAAACCTTACAGTAAGTTTTCGGGAAATTCAGAATTTTACAGTAAGTTATCAGGATCTTCTGAAACCTTCCATTAAGTTTTCAGAATCTTCTGAAACCTTAAAGTACGTTTTCAGGATCTTCTGAAACCTTAAAGGAAGTTTTTCGGATCTTCTGAAACCTTACAGTAAGTTTTCGGGAAATTCAGAATTTTACAATAAGTTTTCAGGATCTTATGAAACCTTACATTAAGTTTTCAGAATCTTCTGAAACCTTAAAGTACGTTTTCAGGATCTTCTGAAACCTTACAGTAAGTTTTCAGGATCTTCTGAAACTTTACCGTAAGTTTTCAGGATCTTCTGAAACCTTAAAGGAAGTTTTCAGGATCTTCTAAAACCTTAAAGTAAGTTTTCCGAATCTTCTGAAACGTTATTGTAAGTTTTCGGTAGCTTCAGATACTTTACAATATGTTTTCAAGAATATTTCCCTTATACAGTCATACACTTCCAGTCAATTGTAAATGTTTTCGTTTGATTTAAGGTACTTAGCAGTTTTCCAAAGATTAATTTTTTTCGTTAGTATTGACCATTTGAAAGAAGCCGCACAACCATTTGCGTTATTAATATGTTTTTACCAGTAAAAAGGCAACATCAATCTTATCGCTTTAGGTTGCTGTGGTCTGATTGGTAACGTCTCTGCCTGGTGTTTGCCAGTCGGGGGTTCGAGTCCCGCTCAGACTCGTTAGTGCCATTAGTGTCTGCAACTTTACCATCCTTGTGAGCTAAGGTTGGGGGATTTGGGGGAGCTTATAGGTCTATCTGCTGAGTCATCAGCAGCCGCTGCCTGGCCCTACCTGGTCCTAGCTTGGGTGGAGAGGAGGCTTGGGCGCTGATCATATAATATATGGTCAGTCTCTATGGCATTGTCCTGATTGCTAGGGCAATGTCACTGTCCCTTGCCTCTGCCATTCATGAGCGACCTTTAAACCTTTACAGCTAATTTATTTTTGCAAAATTTCATTCCCCATGAAAGGCAACATTTACTTCACAATCCATGGAAATGTCATTCCAGATATTTATTGCTCGTAATATTTATCAATAATTTTCTTAATTCAAAAAAACGAAATTTCCGGCACAACTTTATTTTTGGATACTAAAGAATACAACAAATAGATAAGTGTAGGGGCCAGTGAGTGGAGGAGGCAGTGATGGCGATACAGAATACAGACGCGAAGCTTGCATTGAATAAAATGAAAAACGGTAACGCAAGAGATCCATCAGAGTTTCAGATTGAAATGGTCCAGATACTAGCTACAGATGAGGGAAGAATGGATGCTGGATTTATCAAGAGAAATATGGGAAGAGGAAATAAAGCCTACAAGACTGTGAGGGGGAGTCTAATGGTATCTTTATTTAAGCATAAATGTGATGTCATGAATTATGATACCTATAGGGATATTAAACTGAGAGCATTGTTTGGAAAGTTTTTGAGAGGGGACTAGATGAGAAACTGGGAAAAATTGTAAACACTGGGAAAATCAGTATTGGACCCATGAAGGGGAGAGGGATTGCGAATGCCCCCTTTATAGTAAGGTAGCTGCAGGTAAAAAAGGTTAGAGGGAAATCAGAACCTCATCTGTGCTTTTTGTAGATCTAGAGAAGTCTTATGATAAAACATCAAGAAAAAATATTTGTTGGTGCTTATGGAAGTGAAAAGTCCCGGAGAAGCTGGTTAGAATGGTAGAGATGATGTCCATAAAAACATTAACTAAAGTAATAACAGCTGTTGGAGAAACAGAAACCTTTGAAGTTGGTGTTGGATTACATCAGGGGTCAGCATCAAGCCCGTTTTTTATTTGTGTTTGTCTTGGATGTGTTAAATAAAGTGATTAGAAATGAAGAGTTGTGGGAGTTGCTATATAGCAGATGATTCAATAATAACCTCTAAAAATGAAGAAGACTGTAGAAAAGGGTTTCGAGTGGCAAGAGACTTTGGAAAGGGTGGTTTGGAGTAAAAGGTGAATAAGACCGGAACTATGGGCAAGCAGCGAGGATGGTAGGGAATGGATAGCTATGCATTAAAGTAGAGACTCGGTTACAAAACAGGTGGGACAATTCATATACATGGAATTTACTATAAGTCAGGAGGGAGGATGCGAGGCTGAAGTTGAGAATAGGATAAAAGCAGTTTACGAGAAGTGGAGGTAGGTAGAAAGAGTGGTTTGAGATATGAAAATGCCAATCAAGCTAAAAGTCAAGATGTATAGCATGGTAATACGACCATTCTTAATGTATGGATCGAAAACGTAGGGACCCTTTTACCCCCGGGCTCTTTGGAAATTTTCCAACCCTTAACCCCCAAGGGGTTATTTTTTCTCCAGCATATTTTGCAGTATATTTTTTTTAAATTGCTCTAACAGCGTTAATTTTTGTCATAGAGAGGTCAGGTTGGGTCTCATTCTCTTGGAAAATGCCTGAATTTTTTCAAAAAATTATCAAAAATATGAAGAAAAAAAAAAATTATGGCATTTTTTTTTGCAAAGGACGTACCGGTACGTCCATGGGGGTAAAGGGATGAGTTTTGTGAAACGTACCAGTACGTCCTTTGGGGGTAAAAGGGAGGCGAAAATAGAAAGCAAAGCTTGAGAGGACCAGAGATGAGAATGCAGAGGGGGATCATAGGAATATCACTGCTTTGAAGAGTGATTGGGAAGAACCTGTTGGGGGTAGATGATCGAGAAAGAGGCAGAGAATTATATGGCGAGATTAGGTGATGGATAAGAAGAGGATTAGTGCCAGATGATGCCTTTGATAGACGGCATTGGAGAGGACGCATCAGGCAACCGACCCCTTACTGTAAAGGATAAACGGTGGGAAAGATGAAGTGCCCATGTACTTTACGTATTTTAGACCGTTTATGGCGTCATCGAGTAAAAAAAAAATCGCTGTTTATATTTACAAAAGGTGACAGTGACCTGTGCATCGCACCTGTTGTTCTACAGCTGTTTACTTTCGTTCTGGCGCACATATGCAGGATTCGGGGACCTCTGTATAGCAGAAAGATTTATGGGTCTATGTGCACACCCACATGATTCAAAGGACCTTTGTGTATGGTGTAGCAGCAACCAGACACTTATCTTGTAGACACAATTGCTCCATTTTTTTTTTTTTTTTTTTGCCTGACAATTAAAATATCGTTTTATTTTTTCAGACGTACGCAAAAAAACACTATATCATAAAAATGAAATTAATTGAATCTCTTAATCTACCTGGTCATTGATTTCAGTTAAGAGAGAGAGAGAGAGAGAGAGAGAGAGATTGATTTGAAGTTTTCTGGCAGAGAGAGAGAGAGAGAGAGAGAGAGAGAGATATTTAAAACAATCCGGAAATTGTATTGAAAATCTATCAACAGAGAGAGAGAGAGAGAGAGAGAGAGACTGAATATGAAAACCAACCTAACAATGTAATGTACCACAACGGCCGACCGTAACGCCACCACCCAAGTTCCACGAGTCTAATAAGGCAACTCCCTTTACCTGATGGGAAATTAAGTCCTCGCTGCATATCGCCGACCTTCGAAATCCCTCGGACCTCATGCAAGAGCACACTTGTTCTCGTCGCACCCTTACCTGCATCTGTAAAGAGACAAAAGGAAGGGGATATTAATTCTTGGCCATGCGAGAACCCAGTTTCAAAAAAACACGATTAATATGTATTTTTAGCATGTTGAGAAAACATTGTTTAAAGTGCAGACATGTATTATTATTATCATTATTATCATTATTATTATTATTATTATTATTATTATTATTATCATTATTATTATTAATTGCTAAGCTACTACCCTAGTTGGAAAAGCACAATGCTATAAGCCCAGGGGTTCCAACAGGGAAAATAGCCCAGTGAGGAAAGGAAACAAGGAAACATAAAAATTTCTAAGAGTAACATTAAAATAAATATCTCCTATATAAAGCAAGGTAAGGGTTTAAGACTATAAGTTTTTTAAGCCCTAGGGAAAGAGATAAATTTACTTCTTTAAAAGTAGAGATTTAAAAGCATACGGAGAAAAGGAGGCAGAGGAGAGATCCTAAGCTTGGAATTAGATAGAGTGAAACAGGTGTTATACGACTTAACGTGTTGTAAGATCCCCCTCGAACAGAAGGAATTTGTACTACATTATCTTATGAAATTAACTTTATTATCGATGGTATATTAATAATCTATCGAAATAAGTCAAAATCGTAATTATCTTTATAAACAAAACTAGACTATTCAGGCAACAAACGATTATACTCGAAACTGACAACCAGTAAATTGGACAATGCACTCTAACACATCCCTCGGTGTGGTAATCCACTAGTCTCTCTCTCTCTCTCTCTCTCTCTCTCTCTCTCTCATTACAATTATTAGCACCAAGAAATTCCTACTAAATCTTGGAAGACATTCATTTTTTCAATGAAGGACAGAGAGAGAGAGAGAGAGAGAGAGAGAGAGAGTAAATCTATATACGCATAATCACACTCTCTCTCTTTATATATATATATATATATATGTGTGTGTGTGTGTGTGTATGTATATATATAGTGTGTCTACATATACTGTACATATATATATATATATATATATATGTATGTATGTATGTATGTATGTATACACACATGTATATGTGTTTTCACACTAAACTGTTTACCACAATGGCCACTTCAAAGCTAAAAAAAATTACAGCAAAACAGTGCTGAAGCACTCATGCTTGAGATAGCTGACTCACGGATGAACCACCTGATTAAAACTTAACACATTAGCCCCTTCATACACCCCGCAGAAGGTTCATCATCAACACGTCGAAAGCCTTAACCCTTACGATCCCTGCGCCATTAACATCAATCTTGCAACATAACATTATTTTTACTTTTATTCACATTCTCATTTTTTCTTATGGAATCAGTTCATTTACCAGTTTTACTCTTATTTAATTTCATTCACATTCAACGTCCACTTATCACTTTCATAAAGTAAGGCTGGCTCAACAATCCCTTTTCAGATAAATTATCTTTATGTGTGAAATAATTTTATTACAAAATCACAAAAGACAAAGAATCATGCAAAAATAAAATGGAAAACCTAATAGAATACGTAATCTTCACAACTGCGAGACATATTCAAGGAAAATATAACACCTATATCTATGGGAATACTTAACGTAGTTCCCATAACTAAGGAAATGTATCTACCCTGAGACGTTGAATGGATTCAACAAAGCCATGAAATAATTTCAACTCGAAAACCACACCCTCACTGTTTCGACACACGCAGAACTATTGTCGCTGTTGCATTTCAAAGATCTGACTCTTTTTAAACCGAATGTACGTTCGAATCTCGGCCGCGAGGGAAGGGTTGCTTCACTCACTCACCCTTCGGATCCAAGGCTGTATAGAAATAAGTAATTGAGGAATTTCGTAACATAAATTAGTTAAAATTACATATAAAATAATTACTTAACAAAAATTAACCAAATAAATGTATCCCCCATACACCAATGGACTTTATGTCGACTCAAAAATCTCGAGAGATACTAAAATGAAACTGAAGACTAAAAAAAAAAACAATTTAATAATATAAACAAGACTTCGAAAAACGTATATAATTTCTAATCTCTCGTACGACCAGGCCGAAATTGGATCAAAGAGATCGTCCATAAAAAAAAAAAAAAAAAAAAAAACTCGAAATAATGTTTGAACCTGTTACTCCCCCTCGACTTCACAAAGCAGGTGAGCAGCTATGATCACTAAAGATACAAAATAATGAGAAAAATATAATCAATAAATTGGAGAATTGGCAGAATAAAACGAAAATAATAAAAATAAATATTACTTTTGGAACAAATATGCAGGAAAAAAAACTGCGGTCGATAATTCTGTAAAAATCAATAATAAATAAAAGGAATAAATAAACAAAATAAAAGTAAAAAGAAATAAACAAACCATTAAACACGTTCAAATATCCACGACCACTTTTATGCACGACGTTATTCGTGGCAAATGGCGGCTGACTGCAAGTTACTATAAATGCCAAGAGGATTAAAGGAATAACAGTGGCTCTTTCCTGTCGGAGTGAAGGGGGGGGGGGTGTAAACGGAAGGGGGGGAGGATAAAAGGAGAGAGAGAGAGATGTAGTGAAGGGTAGGGAGAGGGAGAGGGAGGGGGAGAGGGGCTGGCTCAATCGTCATACTTCTGGAAACGAACTTGGTCGCTAATTCTGAGAAATCTGTGAACTCGCCGCCGCTCGACCATTGGCTTTTATACATTTACACACGCACACGAGAGAGAGAGAGAGAGAGAGAGAGAGAGAGAGAGGGAGAGAGACCAAACTCCCCT
>NC_090733.1:150272458-150274958 GCF_036898095.1 Palaemon carinicauda
TGTAGATACCTATTTTTTTATTATTTTACCATTGTAACATTTTGTGTTTGTTTGTTTCAGGTATGCTGTTGGTGCAAAGGAAAACAGATCCTGAATGATATAGGTTCGGGTGAGGAATGCAATTAATTCTTAAATTTATTCACGTTTATTCACTTAATTATTGATATGTATTGTTTTATATTTTCATTATATTATAGATTTTTTTTAGATTTATTTTCATATATTTTCATAAATTTTATTTTCTGGATACAAGTATATTTATTTAGTTTGGATTAAGGAATAGTATCTAACATTTGATTCTTAGGAGATGACTTTGTTGTGATTACACCAAGTGTAGATATTCAGTCACCTATTATTATTATTATTATTTATATTTTTATCAGCCAATTTACAGATCTTGGAAAATATGAAATAAACTGGTGTATATATATATATATATATAATATATATATATATATATATATATATATATATATATGTATGTATATATATATTTATATATATATGTGAGAGAGAGAGAGAGAGAGAGAGAGAGAGAGAGAGAGAGAGAGAGAGAGAGAGAGAGAGAGAGAGAGAGGTAGCATTATTAAACAGATATGTAACATATAAACTGTAAATACAGAGTTAAGTCAATCTGCCTCATAGAGTCTACTATTTGTTTTAGAAATTCATTCATTATTGGTCACTCACAATTTGCAGTCGTGTGTAAATTGCTTGATTGAACTCGATTAATCTGTGATTCCTTATCAGAAATAACGTATTTTGTGAAAAAAAATATTTTTTACGTTATTGTTAATGTTTTTAATTACTAAATCACAAAAGACTTTATAAAAGATTTATCAATGTAATTAAAAAATAGATTTATGTAAATTATTTCTGCCTATCTAAGTTTGTATCAAGCCGGAGAGAAATTTACTATAGTCAATTCTTTTAAGTGAAGCAGAATTGCACAGACTCGCAGGGGTGCCCTTTAGCGCGGAAAAGTTCCCTGCTATTTGATTGGTTAGAAATGATCTTGTCCAACCAATCAGCGATCAGGACACTTTTCCGAGCTAAAAAGGGCACCCTTGCGAGTCGGTGCAAATCTGCCACACTTAAAAGAATTGACTATAGAATATTGTGAAAAGACTTAAAAATTTTTGCATGCTACCTACATGCGTTTAATGCTAAAACAAAGGATGTAATATGTATCCGTCTTACACAAGGATAGGACATAATCTTTATGTATAACCACTTTTGTTTTTGCAAGTGTAATGTTTCCTAGTCCTAAAATCTCTTGAATTTCAAAGATTTACCCCAAAATTCGAACAACAAGCTTTGTTCATACACTCCTATCTAATTCGTCGTTGACCTTTAGGAATTTCAGGGTATAAACTAACACATTCACACAAACATTATAAATATTTTAATTTGTAATATACTGTAAATCTATAATAGTAGCTCACTTGTAGAACGATCTACATTTGGCAGTTCTATTCAAACCATTGTCGTTATGGGGGATATTACAAAACATTTCAAATAATACAGAGTGTAAAGGTTTTCTTAGGAAAGTTGTCTTATCCTGCATGCGTTGCTCAAGCGATAGTACCCTTGTCTTATCTGGTCTTTCTGGGTAAGCTATTGCAAGGGAATTCGGGGTATTTTATTTTATTTTTCATAAGCCAGAGAAGTTTCGTGTCAGTGGCGTGGAGAACGAACGTCCATGGGGGTAGAAATATCTGTTGTGGGAATTGTATATTCTCCATATGTTAAATTGATTTGATTCATGTATTCTTATCTTTGATTGTTAAAAAAAATGTTTTCTAGAATTTATATCATGATAGTGGAATATGTATTTTCATCAAGTATTAAAAATACACAGTATATTAAAATGCTTTAACTTTACATTTGATCAACTGACAGTGGAATAAGTATTTTCATCAAGTATTAAAATACTCAGTATATCAAAATTCTTTAACTTTATATTAAATATTAAAATACACAGTATATAAAAATTCTTTAACTTTATATTAAGTATTAAAAATACACAGTATAACAAAATGCTTTAACTTTACATTTGATCGACTATAACAGTGGAATGAGTATTTTCATTAAGTATTAAAAATACACAGTATATAAAAATTCTTTAACTTTATATTAAGTATTAAAAATACACAGTATAACAAAATGCTTTAACTTTACATTTGATCAACTAACAGTGGAATAAGTATTTTCATTAGTATTAAAAATACACAGCATATCAAAATGCTTTAACTTTACATTTAATTGACTGTAACAATGGAATAAGTATTTTCACCAAGTATTAAAAATACATAGTATATTAAAATGCTTTAACTTTACATTCGGTCAACTATGACAGATTACTCTTATTGAATATCATTATTTAAGAAAGAATAATGTAGAAAGTTTGGAAATATTAGTATTGGATAGAAAAAAAAAGAGGCAAATTGGGAATGAAATACATGGATAGTTAGCAAATCCGGATTTTCTAAAAATGTTT